>NW_027526361.1:99541664-99770766 GCF_048455015.1 Haemaphysalis longicornis | reverse complement strand
CCTTGCTTCGTTGTACAGGCGTCACTTCCGTGACGGATATGACGTCAGCGAAATCTTCGTGTATCCGGAAATACAACACTTTCGCGTTAAAAAAAATGCGCTGCGTGCGGATGGTTAATTTCTTATAGCTCCCTGCGATGCGCAGTTCCCACCTACCAGTGTTCGTAGATTAAAGAGTGCAGCTTCGTAATCTACACACCCAGACAATCTTTCTCCCGCCTTACCTCTAACTCCTCTCCAACCTTGCTTTTCGCGCATGCGCATGGGATTGCGCCAGGGCAGTTTTCTACGTATACGCGGGACCGCCAGGTTTTCCTTTCGCCTCGCCATGTAAAGCCTCGCCTTAAAAACAAAGCAACAAATTTATCGTCCCTTTCTAAAGAAAGTTGAAAGAAGCGTGAACGCTAAAAGTGCGTTGAACCTGGGCTGAAAGTGCGTCCACTCGATCGTCAAACTTTCAAAGACCCAAATCGCAAACGAAGAACGAACGAAGAAACGAAGGAACGAAGAACGAAGTAAGCGCACCAGCGAACGACCCAAAAGTATACCGATACGTGGTTTATGAGACTAAGATATGCTATTGTACTCCTTCTTCGTGATCGATATATGTATTGTCTTATCTAGAACCACTGCTTTTTCGCGATTTTCAAGTAACCGTTTTGACGCAATGGAAGCACGGTTTTTCAGGAACGCGCCGTTAGCCCAAAGATCTTATCAGAGATTTCCGGTCCACCGACCGATCTATGATGAAATGCATTAGTTTTTTGACAGGACGCCATCGGTGTCACGAAGCAAGCACTCCCTTAAAAAAAAAAAAAAAAAAAGAACCGCGCCTCCTTTACTTGGTCTTGTCGAAGAAAATGCACCGAAGAAGGCACCAATATTCTGCGTCGGCTTGGGGAGAATTTGTGGGAGGCGTATGAGGCACATAAATTACGAAATCACGCCAAATGTTTACGGAGTGTGGCGAAAGAAGGGGGAAGCCGCACTCGTGGAAGAGCGGGCTGGCAGCCAACTTTGTATGCTGGAATGCGCAAAATTTTGCAAAACTGCAGCTTCCATGAGGAGGTGCGAAACACACGGACATCATTGCGCAGAAAACAAACGGCAGTTGTGGTTGGAATTGTAAGTGCTTGCTTTTTTAAGGACTAAAAACGGCGCGGGGAACGACATCAAGGCTTCCAAACCGCGCGAATGCACGCGTTTCTGATCCGCTGAATCTTCCCAAACGTCTCCTAGTGCGCAATTGTGCAGTCGCTTAATTTTTGTGCGACGCGATTCGCCGTGGGAATAAGTAATTGTCGCCTTGCCGGTCCTACGTAAGCACCTGCCACCTTAAATTGTCACTTTTGCTCCGACAGCCGTTTCTCACCGCATCGCCAACGAGCAGAATGCAAAAAGAAATAAATAAAGAGAAAAAAAAAAAAACGTACAGAAATTCCGAGCGCTGTGTACTACTGCATAAGCAATCCTACGCTGCTGCTCTTAGAAAACAGCCATTTGGCGGCCGTCTCTGGGCTGACCCGCGTTGTCGGCGTAAGTGAGTGAACGATCGAAAGACCGAATAGTGAAAGAAAGCAAAGGAGGAAAGTGTCGCGAAATTGCGAGGGGAGGGCGGTTCACTGTGGCGGCGCGAGCGCTCTCCGAAAGAGTGCGGTGGGGGAGGGGGGCAGTATGCTGTGCCCCACGAGACGCTCGCCCGCGCGACGCTGGCCAAAACGTGAGGGGGGCGTGCGTGTGACGATAGTGTGCGTTCCCTGCCTAATACGCCAGTCGGGGTCCCTTCCTGAGACGCACTTGTCGCCGCCGATGCAGAGGCTCATCATCGCTGCCGTCGAGAGAACCCACGAGTGAGTGCTGCCTCAGCGCACTGCTACTGCGCCTAAATATCGCATTAGGTAGTATCGTAATCGCCAGCCAATTTTTTATCATAAGCTTTTTGCTGTCACAAATAATACGCATTTACACTATTATAAGAATAAAATGCGTTAAATTTGCCAATTATACATTCTTGTTCAGATACAGGGTGTTACAGGGTTGTAGCTGTGAGGAACTTGGCAAAGAAAGCGCTGCGACGATGAGCGAAAGCTTTTCGCAAGAAGTTTGGTTGAAGTCGCGCGGGTCTGACGACTCGCTGCTCTCGTTTGCTCACTCAATAACTTCACACTCACGTTATCATTCGTTATCAGTTCATGCCCGCTTAGCTTTCCGACGCACTTGACAATGCGTGTTCGTCGCTGCGTTCGGAAAGCCCAGAAGGGGGTGCAAGAATTGCTGAGGGACTCAAGCAGTCGCGAAGCAATCAGCATGTATGTTTACAGTGGATGCGAAACTCGGCTAAGCAAAATGCGGTTTATAGCTCATAAAAGCCGGACGAAATGTAACATGAAGATGTATATCGGTATTTTCGCATCATTTATGCTTGAGTGATTACGAACGAGGTACTTCTGCGAGCGTCACGCCGGGGCACGCGTCCACATTTAGTAGGCTTATCTGCCCCGCGGTTCCATATACGATGTGTTGTCTGGTCCCACCAAGCAGCTGCAACAAGGCGCAAGTGTGGTGGTGACCGTCCATTCAGACTTGTAAAGCGCGCGGGCTGGAGCAGATTGAGTGCGGACTTCATTAGCAATAACTGTTTACTAAGGTGAAAACACAGTTAACGAAAGTTCACGTTTATAATAAAGTCACATTGTGCGTGTTCAAGGCATGCAGAAACTCTTCATTGCTCGCCCCAGTGATTTGCTCCGCCACTAAATAAGCCGATTACGAGGCCGATCAGAGGGATTTTAGTTAACTCGCCATAACAGGGAGAAACTTTTAGCGATCATAATTTGAAAATACTTCCATTCCATGTTCACCCGTCGAGACAGGGTGGCGATCATCTTGGTCACCTTAGGCGCCTTTGCTTGTTGCCGGCTCGTCACTTTCGGATGCGCCGTGCCTAATATGCGCTTAAAAACTATTAAGAAGTCTAGTTGTAGAGAAAAAATGATGGCGACATAAAATCTATGCAGTATTGAGCATCATTGAACCTGACTCACCGGCAATAGGACGGGAAAGCGTCTTCCGTAAGAAATGACTTCACGACATCAGTAAGCGAGGTCATGCTTGTATACGCTCAGAATAGGATTCGGACTTCCAGCGAAGGTATTTTAAACATCACCTTGAAAGTATTCGCGATTAAGCGAACAGTTTTTTTTGCTCCGCAGGGACGTCACATTCGTGCTGCAGAGCTAACCCTTCGAGGTGGCTCAGTGGCTAAAGCGTACTAAGAATGAGTACGACGACACATGAATCAATCGTGTGCGCCGCGGTCGTTTTACGGCGCGTCCCTCTGGCGCCCCTTCGTGGTCTGAGGGGCGTCGCCGTCGGTGTCATCGAGTGAATGATGGCAAGCCCGAAGAGTGAAATAAAGCAGAAGAGGAGGCTGTCGAGAAATTGGGAGGGGAGGGCGGTTCACCACGGCGGCGCGAGATGCTTCGCCGAAAGTGTGCGGGGGGAGGGGAGCAGTGTGCTGTGCCCACACGAGACGCTCGACTGCGCGACGCTTGGCGAAAACGTGAGGGGGGCGTGCGCGTGACTATGATGTGCACTCGCTTCTTAAGACGCAGTTCGCGGTCCCTGCCTGGGACGCGCTTCGCGCCACCAACGCAGATGCTCCCCATAGCTGCCGTCGAGAGAACCCACGATGGCAGGTATGGTGAGAAAGAGAGAGAGAGAGAGAGCTGCCTCAGCGTACTGCAGCCATCAGGAGTGAGTGCTGAACTGCGAGTGACGCAACCGGTCGTGCGCTTCGTCAGCCGCTGCAGCTAAACGAGCTTCCAGAGCGGAGGCTCAGCACCACCGACTCCAGAACAACGAGTGAGGGATGAACAACGAGCGAGGCAACCGGTACACGTGCTTCGTCAGCCACTGCAAATGCAAGTTTTCTGTAACCGTAAAAATATGTCCGTCTGAAATTCTTTGCCTCAACATATTCTGCACGGTCAGAAGAGCTAAAGAGCTGCGCCCAAATACCGCATTATGGAGCATCGTAATCGCCACCAATTTTTTTTTTTTAGAATGGAGGCTGGAAAAGAAAGCGCAAATATGTCGACATTACGGCGAACGCGAGCACCGCCGGTACATTGTCTAAACTCAAGCCTAAACTTAATCCGCATCCCTCAACTACGGCGCACTTCAAAGCCAAATTAAACTTCTTTCTTTTGCAGTTAGAGCTGGTACTTTGCGGTCGGCAAGGGGTTCCGAATTCATACCTCCCCCACTGGCTCCGTTTCCTTTCGATACGCCCAAAGAAGAATTCAATGGAATCCTTGAATAACTTAAAGGGCGTTCTCTAGTTACCGACGTATACCCACATATTTCCAGACGAACTCCAACCCGGAAACCAATGCACATATATAACCAGCTTGAGGGTGCAAGGTGTCGCATACTAATTTATACGCGCCACCTTGGCTAGCTCTGTCTTTATTGGTTTCCGTAGACGACGCAAGCTGCTTAGAGGGAGGCACGCACGGTATCGATCGCGCAGGGAACGTTACGAACAAGGACACCTCACGACGCCGTATGCTTACGGGACGACACACACGGGGAACGCGAGCGCGTCGCAGAAATTTGGGCCCGAAATGAGACGCCGTGTGGCGGGGGCAGATGCCAAGGAAGACGTCGGAAAGGCCAATGGAAGGAGAGAAAGAGAGAAGGTAAGAGAGAGGCAGAGCGGGCGGGAGAAGAGGCCCTAATTAGATTATCCCAGCTCGTTGGCGGCCATATATAATGTAAAGCAGGAAAACGGAGAGACACGGACAGAAATAAAAAAAAGAAACGTCTGAAAACCGCAGCAGTGTGGCTCCTTTGTAAGGACCGTCGTTGTCGGGGTTGTTTGTTCTTGCAGGCAGATTTCTTGTTTACAAATGCGCTCGGAAACTGGCGTCTCGCCTCTTTGACAAATCAGCGTGTAGTTAGCACGCGCAGTTTGACCCGGCCTTTTCAAGACACGGCGCACTTTTAAACCTAAATGATGATGACGATGATGATGACGACAACAATAACAACAACAATAATAATTATAAAATTATTAATAATAATAATCAATCAATCAATCAATCAATGTTTATTATAGTGCCCAGGAACAGCGGAGGCCTTCGTGCTGGAGCACTCAGAGGGGAAAATGCAGCACTGTAGTACATCAACAATTTGCTAATAAACACTCAGTGAGCAAAAAAAAAAAAAAAAAAAAAGAAGAAGGACCTACAAAAAACGGAAAAGAAGATTAGAAGTAAAATAGTGCAATCCAACCGACTTTACACAATTAAGTCGTGCTGGCGCACAGAAAAGGTATAAGACAGCAATGAAATGCATCAACAGCTGGCAAAAGAACAGTGAGTGAGCAAAAAATAAGAAGAAACTACAACTTCAAAGAAGAATAAAAATACCATAGTGTAATTTTAGGCAACATTACACAATCAATAGAAACTGTAATGTCTGGTCAATTGCAAGAAGACATCTTACAATAAGCGTAACTATACGGAAGGGTGAGTGAAAAGAAGAAAGTTTTTACAAGATTCGGGAAGCGTACATTTTCAGTTTCAAATGGACGCATGAAGTGAATATGGCAACTTTTAATGATAAAAACGGCAGAAAAAGAAAAATTCTACGATAATTACAGTCGCAGTATCAGCACAATACACGAATAACCAGGAACAAGAACAAGCTCGGTGAAGTCAATGCACACGTCAGGACGATAAGTGAAGAAAAAGAGCCCTGCCAAGATGAACCTAGTGTGTCAGAGCTGACAACGCGGCCAAAAACTCCCGAAGAGGACGCTGAAAGATATCGAGCTTCTCGGAGTGAACATTATGCAGATGCTGCATCCTTTGAAGAGGAGAACGTGTGCTGAGAGCTCCAGCTGCTTTAAAAGGGTGGGCGAGCCTTGTAGCTTTTTGTGGAATGCGAAAACTGATTGATTCAAGTAGTTCTGGGCATAAAATAATACCATGAAGCAATTTGTACATGAAAAGAAGGTCTGAGTGGGTCCGCCGGGAACTTAGAGAAACAGTTATAGGGATAGGCTCCGAAGGAAAACGATGCCTAAATATTGATGAAAATTTGGTTTGTACACGCTCTATACGTTGACAGTTGGAACTACAGGTTCCATTCCAAACGACAGAAGCATATTCTAGTTGCGGAATACAAAGCGTTCTGAATAGTTTTAGGAATGAAAAAGGAAACCGGAATTCTCGTGAAAACCTGCATACAGCCCCAAGAGAGCGGAGCGCCCGCCTAGTAAGTTGAGTGACATGAGGTGAGAAAGTTAAGGCACTGTCGAAAAGCACGCCGAGGTCTCTGATCTCTTCAACTCTAGACAAGTAACCGCCGTTAAAAAAAATAATAATAATGAGAAGGAGGACGCGAAGGAGGAATCTGATTTGAGAGACAACCTTGAAGAAGAGTGCCTACTCTATGACGCCTTGAGACAGTCCGGCTTCTTTGGCTTTTTTCACGAGCTAAAGCTGTCTGATTGGTTGTCCCAGCTGGGCAGTGCTCGGGGTAAGCGAAGCGGTAGTGTTTAGGTGGGGGATCTGGTCACAGCTCAACGGGATGTGAACGAGGCAGCGCGAAGTCTCGCAGAAGAGAATCTGCGAATGGTTTGGGTTGTGGGGATTGACAGGCAGCTCATTCATTTATTCTAGTGCGGCAAATTCGTCTGTGTTCCCCAGTGATAGCCACAAAGGAGAGCGGTTCCCGTCAAAGGGCAATTTTACATGGGCAATGGATGAAACTCCCTTGAAATGGCCCAGGAACATGAAAAAAAGAGCTTAAATCTCTTACTTTTTTGTTAAAAAAACAAGAGCCGGGGAGGGAACTTAAATATTCAGCCGGAGAGAATATAACGACGCTCTCACATGAGGCGCGGTATTTGCAGTTTCTTTCTTTAGGTTGTACTCAGGATGCCTTCGGATCGTGAGGGAGGAAAATAAGCATTTCCCAGAAACGGAATCAATGACAGCTCACACCACTGCAGCGCAAAGCTCACGTCAACGGACGCCGTCAGGACTCATAAAGAGTGGTTTTTACAACCTGAATGCCTTATAGCATACCGTTTGCGGTTTCCCTGTTCCGGCTAGCTGGTCACCGTAATACATACCTCATACGGATTAATCTCAAAGAAAGAAGGACAAACTGTTGTAAAGTTACTTGCGTTCGTTTAAAATAGCCTGAATGTTTGACTTTCTGGATTGGACATTCGCAATACAATACTGTCTTGTTGAGATCATTCGAGACGTCGCCCGTACAGCATTTAAAAGGAAAACGTGATGTTTGCCTACTATACGTCTACTGCGCACAGTTGGCATCAAATAATCTTAACTGGAACTCACGCCTACGCTTCAAATTTTCGCAAGAAAAGTAAAATATGCGGTGGTAATTTTAAACTTACGACACTTTGCTCAGCACAATTTAAGAGGCGTGAGCCTGGTGTGGATGCTTCGCAGCGTATATGAAGCATTTGAGGTTGGCGAGGACTAGCACACGTAGGCGCGGTGATGTTCCTCACCCGGCTGATAAATCTTGTCGTCTGACGGGCTCCTTGACGTAACCTAATTAAAGGGACCCTGCAACACTTGCGATAAGCGCTTTCACTCTTTCCTTCGCTGCTGGAGTCACTGCGAAAGCTATAGTTATCGCCAGCACGGAGCGGCACTGCTCGATTTGTTGGTTGCACCAGATACGCCTTCCATTTCTGCCTCGTTTTTGTGGCTTTTTTTAAAAGTTGCTATTGAAAAGCGTTCATTGCTGCAACTGAAGGAAAACCGACCAACAGCCGCTACATGGCCTTAGTGACGTAATTAGAGCCATCGAAGAACGTCAAGACCGGGAAAGAGAAAAAATGATTTGAGCGAGTTTACAAGTTATCTGATGGGCATCGAGCAGTAATTTTTGGCTGAGTACTACTTTCCGACCTGCTAACTAAGTGCTGGGTCTGTTGGGTGAGTATGTTCTGCAAGCATTTAGGATTGCAAAAAAAAATTAGAAAAAGTGTGGCAGGGTCCCCTAAAGGGGCTCTGCAAAACTTCCTGTGAACGCTTTCACTCTTTTCTTCGCGTCTGGAGGCGTTGTTGAAGCTATAGTTATCAACAGCACGAAGCGGCACATGCTCGTCGCAACAGAACTATCCGCCTTCCGTTTTTGCTTTGCTTTGGCTTTTTTCGGAAGTGGCCATCGAATGTACTTATTTATGCAACAAAAAGGTAGCGGCCAATAGCCGCTACATAGCTGTAATGGCGTAATTTGAGCGTTGAAAGAACACAAGACTCAGGAAAGAAAGAAAAATATTTTGGGCAGGTTTCCAAGTTATCTGATGGGCATAGAGCAGGCATTTTTGGCTGAGGTACTTGTAACCCCCTAAGGTGCTGGATTTATGTGTAGGCTACGTTCTCAAATCATTGAAACTTTGAAAACAGCCGAAAAACGTGTTGCAGGCTTCCTCTGACAACGCTCACTTCATAAAAAAAAAACATCGACGAATCAACAAAGATTCATTTTATCGACTATACCCAGAATTAGGTGCCAACAGCAGATCTTGATTAGGAGCGAAGCCCCTTAAGGGCTGGGGATGCCGGTGCCTCTTGTCGTCGGCGGCGTTTTATGTAGTCACGGTGCTAAAGCCCCGGGAAACTAATTTTACAACGCCTCGCGCTAGAACGTTTCATCTCCATGGGCAAAAACGCGTAATAAACGAAGACACCGGGACACTCGTTTTACAACGTCTCGCGGTAGAACGCTTCTTGCTTCAAAGACACGAAAAGTTTACAGCAAAGCTGTAGACCTCTATCCTCCAACAGTTTCATATCCGTGGGCAAAAACGCAGAGGCGCCAAGAATACACTTATACACTGCAGGATTCGCCCGTCACCAGGTTTCACGTTAGTAGAGATGGCCCGGTTTTTTGTAATCAAGACACGGAGGTAAACGTAGAAACTATAGAGCTTACTCTCAAAGCTAGATGCAGAGCTAGAAAGAGAAAGCGAGAGCTTACTCTCTTGAGTTTGAGAGTACACGCTTGTTTGTGCGCGCTTTTGATTTGCCGGTATGTACCAGCTAGCCCAACTTTCGGTGTTCCATCCGGTAAAGCAAGGCATATTTACTCGGATGACTTCACCAGTCACATTTAAGATGGTTCTCTCTGTATGCATACTTCGTCGGCGCAGGCATCGCGGCGGCGACGGTAAAACCTGTGCCGGTAAGTGCTCTCCTTCGGTAACAGTTCGCGCATGCGCAGTCAGCTCCCGCACGCACGGTAAACGGAAGCGTAAACAGGGTAACTGTATGCAAGCTTTCGATGGCCGCTTGCGCATGCCTAATCGACTCCCGCGTGCACACTAAACGCAAACGTAAACAGGCTAACGGTACACAAAAACTTTGTATTACCGAAATGCAATGGCCACAAAGTAAACAAAAATATTACCTTTGTTTTATCTTGTGTCTGGCTTGGTTGTTGAGACAACTCCCCGAGGGGTAACAACATGCCGTGTGATTGGCCACTAATGGGTATACCCTAGCGACAACCTGCCCAAACAAGATTAGCGTGTTTTCATAGAGCGTCGCTCGATGGTATTGGTGCTGTTGCTTCGAAGCAATCTGTTTGTTCAGGCAGCGTAGGAGAAACCACGGCGTGCTAGGCATTGCATGCCTTATTCAAAGTAGACCACATGTAAGAGCAAACAGCGGTTTTATAAAGCAAGCCGTCCTAGGCACAAACAGTCTTAAAATCGGTGAAGTTCCTCCGAGCCGTTCGCTCTATAGTGTTGGTGCACAACAATTGAAAAGTACTTTTTTTTCAAGGGGCAAATGAAATAAAGCTGAGGGACTCCTTGCGTTTGCATGTGCAGGAGTTGGGATCAACTTATCGACAATAACTTTCGCTTTTTTTTTTCTCTGAGTAAATGCCCTGGGGCATATATGGTTGTTTCTGGCGGCCTCTTATAGTTGGGCACGGACTGTATGCATTGTGATATGAACTTATCGTCCTTTAACCGGAAAGGATAAATCTATGGTGAAACAAAACTAGTCGCCGTGCTGTGCTTTAGCAAGCTTTTCTGAAATCGAAGCTTCTCCTATCTATTAGATTCTTATAGACTAAACAAGTGGAGTGCTTAATTCAGTCTTAACTTGTAACGTACCGCAGCGGACATGAAATGGCCCACAAAAACCTTACACACACAGTCTGCTTTCAATCTGTCGACGTAACCACGGTACTCTTTTTCATTGGTGCCTTTACGGCCATGGTAATTGGGTCCAGGTCGTAAGATGACGCACGCGCCCTTCCGTACCTTCATCATTGCATCGCTTGCACTTCGGGCCAATGTGCGATTCTCCGCCAATTTTAGACACATCAAGCAATAATGTGCAGCGACCACGAGGAAGCCGTATTGTCGCATAAATTATATACCCCGACTGACGCTCACACTTTGAGTTTAACTCGATTAAGCTTCGACGAATCGGAGGAGTCTTGGTGGAATGATAAACCAGGCGGGCTGCTAATTCGATTTAGCCGTTTTCTCCGCCGCGAGGACGTGAAAAAGCCGCTGAATAATTAAAAACCGTGATTGGCACCGCGATGAGTTTGAACACAAGCTCTAGATTAAGTTAAGCTGTCCTCGCCGCCGCAAAATAGGTAACTTCAAGCCTCGAGCGTAATTTTGACGGCAACCGCAACGCCATGGGGCAGCGATTCACAAATTAAACCGACTTTCCGCCAAGATATCGCGATACGTTTGTTTCAGCGAAGCTGGGAACCCATCCAGCGGCAGTAAATGTTTCCGCGCCCCCAGTCCCCCTGGCAATTTCTGCCCCATGGGTATGAGCGAAAGAGTTTTCGGAACTTTCAACGTTACACATTGAGAGAAAAGCGTTGACTAAGCGGTTAATTAGCTCAAATACTAAACGATGGCGGGACAAGATTAGTGAAATGAGCGGCGACTCGGCGACTTTTATCGCGCGGACGTTTATCTCCTCGCCGGCACTAACTTAATTTCCCCTCGCGCTCCGTCGGCATTCAGCGCGAGCGTGCACGACGGATCGGCTAAGGAGCGATACGAGACGCGGACGCTCCGGTAGCGCTAACACTAACCCGTTAATGCGCTCGCGGATCGTGCATCGCTGCGTGGAAGAAGCAGGTGCGTTGCGCGCTTGCTAAAACAAAGGATATGTGCGCTTTCCGCGCACGAAGCAAATTGGGAAACGGCCGACGGGAAGCAGCTGAGCGCTGACCGGCTGCATCGGGGCGAACGCTAATGACCGAGATGCAACGACCCCGCTCTCTGCTTCGAAGACTCCTCACCAGCCACGTAGCACCACTCCGCAGGGACTACTATATGGTGCCCCGGACTGTAACGACCGGGCACCCAACCTGAACTTGTGTTTTGTAGGTGCCCACTCCACCTTAGAGCCCCCTTTAGGTTAATCTTAATATTTGGCCATGCGGCACGTACGCATCCATAGCGAGCACTTTCGAGTGCTTGTATGTACCGTAAAAACCCGCGTATAATACGGAGCCGCGTATAATACGAGGTGTAATTCGGAGACAGCAAAATCAGAAAAAAAGTTCTCATCCGCATATAATGCGAGGTAAAGAGCACAGAAAACATTTATTTGCACTGCAGTTACCGTTCAGTCATTCTCAGTTTTCGCTGGCACTGCCTCCCGACGTCCGTTCAGTCATCGTCAGGTTCGCTGCCGCTGCCTCCTGAAGTCGACTTGTCGGAAATGTCTTCCCACAGAAAGTGGTCCTCAGTGCCATAAAGGGCGTTCGAGATGCCGCATTTCTTACAAGAGCGACTGACGAGCTCCTCTGGGATTCTGGCCCACCCATCCGCGATCCAGCCACAAAGCACCGCCGGAGAAACCCGCGTCAGCCATTCGGTAGCTGTCACTTACGGGTCTCCTGACCTCATTCACTCTTGGTAGCAGGTGCAAGTGCAAATTTTCGGCTGAAAACTTTGGGATCCACATATAATACGAGGCGCAAATTTTACATAGTAAAATTTGAAAAAAAAACCTCGTATTATACGCGGGTTTTTACGGTATTAAGTACGAATGTACTTTATAAGCGACCCCGAACCTTCCGCCGTCCGCAGTGCGCCTCCTCCTCTCCCCTAGCAACGGCGCGAGGAGTGGAGGGGAGCGTCTGTAGCAACGGCGCAGCGACGTCACACCCCACGTGACTGCGCGCGCTCCGCCCTCCCGCGAAGTGGCTGCGCGCGCCCCGCACCGGCTCCGCACCGCTCCTCGCGCCGTGACGTCACACTGCACGTGACCGCGCGCTGGCGCCTTTGCCGTCTGCTCCCCCCTCCCCCTCGCGCCGTGACATCACGTGCTCTGCAGCTGGCGCGCCTCTCCCCCCGCTAGGTTTGCACTCATCCTCGGCGCGTGCCTCTCCCCCTCGCGTGACATCTCCCCCTCGCCGGTACTGCGCCTTCGCGCGCGTCTCTCCCGCCGTCCGCGCTCCCCCTCTCCCCTAGCAACGGCGCGGAGGAGGAGAGAGAGCGTGCGTAGCAACGGTCTCGGCGTAGCAACGGTCTCCTGCTCGGCTTAGCTGCGGGCGGCGCGCCGCTGTGCCGGTTCGCTTCGCGTTCCGTCCGCGTGAGGGCGCTCCCTCGTCGGCTCCGCATTCCGACGCTCGAGGGCGCTTTCCCAAGCATTTCCCAAGTGAGAGGTACGTAACGTGCGAATGCCAAAGACTTTAACATAGCGCCCCTCCGGATCAAATCGGGTAACTTCGGGTAACTTCGGGCAAACTCGGGCATTCGTACTTTGCCATCTTCCCTCTTACTTGGGAAATGCTTGACTTTTTATGTTTCCCGCGCTTTTTTTTTCTCTCTCAGCTGGCGGGGCTACTCGCGATACCATGCGAGGTCTTCTACCTTGTTAGGAATGTTGTCCATTTCACGGCCGGAGGAAAGCAATATGCTTGACAGAACTGTTAAGTCGGAAGAATTTGGCCTAAGTGGACATTAACTACGATGTGCTCTATCGGCGCCGTATTCATCCCGAAAGCCAGCATTCGAAATATAAAAAGCCAACTACTCACACGAACTTCGTGCAGGAACGACGGGTAACACAGGAATGAATGTTCAGTGGGTGAACTTTAATTTTGTAAACGTTTTTTGTCTATTCAAAACGGCGTACATGGCGTCGTTTCGAATAGCCTGGAGGATGCGGGAGTGGGTGGCAGAACGTACAGACGGATTAAAAGTTTTGTGTCTGCATAATTATTTTTTGTTGAGACCACCGACGGCACAACCTCGAAGCTCTACGATTCCCGGGCGTCCCAAAAGGAAGTGTTCTTAGCCAGACATTGTTCAATCTCACGTTGATCGGGGTCAAAGAAGTCATACCAACCACTGTACATCTCTCCATATATGCTGACGACATTTGCATCTTGGCATCAGGGGTTTCACGTCCTCAGGTTCGGTCACGCCTTCAGAAAGCTGCGACCCTCACATGCACATTCTTGCGTCAACAAGGACTTCAAAGAGCACCAGAGAAGTGTGCAGTGGTGGCATTTACTCGTAAAACATTGTCGCAATATAAGATCGATTTAAATGGACACCCCATTTCTGACGTGAAGAGTCACCGCTTTCTTGGAATTATCATCGATCGGGACTTATCATGGACAGCACAAATCTACACCCTGAAAAAAAAAAAAGGCTCACTGGAATTGTGCAGCTTTTCAAATTTCTGGCCGGAAAGACATAAGGCGTCTCTGTTCACTCAATGCTACATCTTTACAATGCGCCATTTTTCGGCGTTATAAGTTACAGCCTGCCCGTTATGCCCATTACAGGAAAAACCAGGATGTCGAACCGGAACCGAACCGAACCGAAAACCGTAACTGAACCGGTTTTTTGCCGGAAGTGAACCCGAACCCGAACCGTTATTTTTTGAGCACGCTGAACCCGAACCGGAACTGAACCGAAAAAAGAAATAACGGTTACCGGTTCATGCCGAAACGGTTCGACCCTCCGTTGTTGATATTGCACAGCAATTCAGGCCTTTTTTTTTTTTTTCCCGTCCCATCAACTTCGTACCCGCTCGCACACTTTCCCTTCAAGAAAATTGAACACTATCACGCTCTATGTAACAACAGGGGAAATGAATGAGCACCAATGTAGCAATGGTCTCTTGTTGCTGGAAGCGCGAGCGTAGTGAAAGCTGAACAAACGAAATGTCATTCTCGGCAGCTTGCAGAGGATATAAAACGACTAAGCCCTTCCCTAGCTGCGACTTTATTGGAGCGATCAGGCTGCAGGAGTGCTCCACTGCGCAACAGCGAAAGCCCACACCCGATGTGTGCAAACTTTTTGCATATCCTAATTTGTTTAAAAGGTCCGACACCTGCAAATTGTTAATACTTGACAGGTGTAACCGCAGGGGCGGCTCAGTGGCTAAGCCGTTTGCTGCTGACCACAAGTGGCCTCGATCTCCCTTCCTCATGACCGCCTTTCTGAAGTAGATGGAAATTGAGAACGTCCGTATATCTAGATTTTGATCCATGTTTAATATCATCAGCTGGTTGAAATAAGTCTGCCGGCCGGCAGCATAAGCTGTGCCTCGGAGGAGAGATATAGCACAGTGCATCAAATGCGCCAGATTTTTTTAATGTGTTTACACAGAAAACAACAATAAAGAAAAGGCGAATCACGTTGTTTAAAATATTACACAAAAAGTAAGTAAAACCGAGTAAGTAAAAAAAAAATTCCCCCGCATTTCCCCGAGGGGGAGAATGTGAAAGTGCGAATGAACGGTTGTCGGCCCGCTTGCGGCGCTTGCGCTCGGCCCCCGCAGCCCACCGCCTCGCCGCCTTCGCTTCCACCTCTTCCATCTCTTCCATCGGGTTTGTAGTATCACGTGTACACCACGCAGTTATCAAGCCGCCATAACGCCGCTGAGTCGCCAACGCACGCCGCTGACGACGTAGTTTGAATGCGTTAAAGATATAAGCCGCGTCACTAACACTGATGTCACCGTCGCGTCCGTGGCTTGGTCGGTAGAGCGTCGCGCTGCGGCCGCAAAGTCCTCGGATCGAAACCTGGCGCCGGATGCTGTTTCTTTTTTATATATAGAGGAGCACTGCGGACGCCGCCGCCGCCGGCGGTGGATGGTTTGGGGTCGCTTATAAAGTGCATTCGCACTTAAAAATCACCAAAACGTAGACATTGCTCTATGCTTTTCTTTGCCCTGCCTTTCACAACCAAATGTGTCATCAATGCCAAGGAAGTAAGTTCCGTGGTCAGTTTTTGAGGAGAGTACAGTGGACAAGTTCCGTTTTTTACAAATACAAATAACAACACATGTCAGGGAAAACTGTTAAGGTGCGCACTTAATCCCTTCGCAAGAAACTGCAGCCCTAGACCTTGTCTTGGAAGCAGAAACAGTAATAAAGCAGGACACGTGCAGAAAGGCAGGCTGGTACCTCACACTGCCCCATTCTCCCAGCGATCATCTTTTCTGCTTGTTCTGCAGTTTTATCGCTTTCAGAACTGCTTTTCTTGCGAAGGTGCACTTGTACTGACTGCCCAACTCCCTAAATTACTTCTACTGCTACTCTTTATGGAGGGGAGTACTGCTGTGGACGAATTAAAGAATGTCTACACAAAAACGTCCCATCTCATGCTCCACACGTCAAATTTCCCTTTCATTTTGTAACATCATAATCTGTTATAAGATTCCGCAATGTCTCACACGGAACAATGGCCGCAGGTCAGGCGGTACGATGACATACTGATTGTAATGCACACATCCGGTATAGCTATCGCAGAAGGAATTGCAGTGGTCAGAGCAATAATGCAGTGACTGAGCGTTAACTAAAGCTTACTTTTAACAAAAGTGTGGCTAACACATTCGATAAGGTGACAGCTAACTAATTATTTAGGGTGACCAAATATTTAATTCATTGGTAGTATTTATGTGCCTGTTGTACGATTTTTTTGTTTTGTTACAAATATAAAAAATGTGCGCCATTGGTATTAAGCGCTGATATTTGAACGCGCCAGTACGCAGGCCTAAATTTAAGCCTTCAAGGTTAGCGTGATGGGCGATTCCATAGCGAAGTCTGCGATTTCAACAAAAAAGGAAAGGGCAGAAAATATATCCCACCGTCATACCTCTTGGCGGTGGCTTTATGAATAGTCGCTAGGACAACATAAAGCCTGGGCGAGAAAGTAGGTGGTAAATCGTCGCCACTTCATCTGTTTTTCTAATATCTCGTAATTGTTTAAAGTTTGCTTTGCAATCCATCACTGCCGTCGGGGAACAGCATCATTTTGATTTTTTGTTTGTATTTTGATTTGACTGTCGTTTTAGAGTACTAAATGTATTTTTTTTTCTAATTTCAGTGATAATTCAAGTCATCAAACTGGTTCGCGAACCGGTTCAAGCTCCCGAACCGGTTCGCGAACCGGTTCGGTCCATGATTTTATCGAACCGGAACTGAACCCTAACGAAATGATTTCGCCTGAACCAGAACTGTAACCGAACCTGTATTTTTTTCGGTTCAACACACTGTGAAAAACCAACTTACGCGCAATTCAGGCGATGCAAGCCCGAGGTCTCTGGACGTGTCTTGGTCTACCGCGTAGCGCCTCAACAGTGGCAACCATATGCACCCCAAGAGATCACCCGATAACAACCTACGTGGCAGTGGATGCGCTGCGGGCTCACATTAGACATCTCGATCCCCTGATTGATCCCCACCTTGCATACCTGCCTTCAACTAGACCCCTGCCATCCTATTCTAAGATAGTCCCCGCTCACTGCGAGAGCCTCCCGTCAGGATACATACCTGCGGCACGACAATCATCACCCCTTTGGTGCCTCTCGAAGCCAGAAGTGAATCTAATCCTCCGAGCAATAACCAAGAAAGCGGATGTTTTACCACAAAGTCTTCAACAACTCTCCATGCCCTTTTTACATGAAACCTATACAGGCCGTATTCATGTCTACACAGATGGCTCGGTAACGAACTCCAGTTCTGCGGAAGCTGTAATGGCAGCTAGATCTGTAGACATTCAGTTGAAGCTGTCCAATTTAACGACGTCAACTGCACCCGAACTCACAACTATTCGCGAGGCTCTTGTGTACCTCAAGCAAGAATAACCACAAAAATTAGCTCTGCTTTGCGACTCTAGGCCATCTCTTCAGTGTCTGCAGTTCGCTCTTTCCCGCGGTCCGTGCGAAAAGCTTGCGGGCGAGATGTGTCAGGAGTACGACCTCCTAGTCAGGCATGGGCACAATATTATTTTTCAATAGCTCCCAAGCCACTACGGCATTTCAGGGTATGAATGGCCTGACAAAGCGGCTCATTGTGCCCATGGAAATGCCCAATTGGCCATCGCGTTATCGCACCATGACTCTGCAAGGTGAGTGCGCTCCGTCGCCCGCAAAATCACACTTGCCCTTTGGAATACGCCGGAGTTTTCATACTCCCGCTTGTACTTGCTCGACCCCGACCTGCAATTCACTTACCCATTAACATGTCACGCTCGGATGCCACCATGCTGTGCCGCCTGTGGATGGGAGTTGCTTTCACCAAAGCTTACTAAGTAACTTCACTGTCGGAATGGCTGACAGTCCTGCATGTGACGTGTGTGCCACGAACGAAACAATGGAACACCTCTTGTGTCACTGTGGCCGGTTTGCAACAAATAGGTTGCCCCTGTCAACCGCACTCCGGAGGCTCGACAACCGGCCATTAACTGTGCAGAATGTTTATGTCACAGGCGTTGCCAATCACAGCCCCGAAAGGCCACAAAAGCATTACTTCGTTTTTTAAAGGTCACAGGCTTGTCTGAACGGTTGTAGGGACATTGTGTACCAGTTTTCATTCGTCATTTGGTTAGCTTACCTGTTAAGTTTTAGGCTTTATTATCGCCTATGGTTTTGTTTTTGTAGGTACCTTTGATTTTAGATGCGACTGCATCTCATTCACTCGCCTCGTCCCTCCATACGGCGTTGTTGTTGTCCGTCCACACCCCTCCCCCATTCTCCTCGCCGCGAGAGCTGCGCTCTCCGCCACTCACCCCCTCTCCTCTCCGATAGCGAACACTCTCTCGCGAGGGTCATTGGATTGGATTCGATCGGATTGGCTTGGCTTGGCTTGGCTTGGATTGGATTTGGATTGGATTGGATTAAAGTGGATTGTGTTGGATTGTGTTGCGTCATAGCCGCGCCACGTTGCGTCATAGCCGCGGCAGGGGGTTCACGGCACGTTTCACGCGCTGGGAGAATCAACCTAACGGAGACAACAACGGAACCCCCTATGCGTCGCATCTACATAGGGGTTCCCGCGAGGGGAGGTGGGAGTAATTTTTTCTTTTCTTGCTCCTCACGCTCTATTCCACGTCTTTTAAATACCCTTCCTTTCTCTTTAAATCCCTCCTTTCCCACTTCCCATGCGTAGGGTAGCCAACCGGACTATTCCCTGGTTAACCTCCCAACCTTTCATGCATTTTATTATCCTTCCTTCCTTTTTTGTCTGTGTACGCCATTATAGACTTGAAGGTCCACTTGCAATGCTCTGACCACCCGCCATTTAAGAGGGCGGGTGTGTTCAGTGGTTAACCTACTGCAGTTGCTCCAGTATCTACCATTATAACTGCTTGCACTGTGTAAGCTGTAATACTACTGACGTGTTGGAATTGATGGCTTGTTGTTTCCTCATACGGCCTATTCTGAGCTTTCATGTTGTCTTTCCCCGCATATTGCGCGCTTTCAAGGACCTAGATTTCCCCTTATCATGTTTTTGAGCAACTCTAAGCAAACTACCGCGTCTCCGCTGTGTTTTTCTGCGCCTATAACTATTTCGTTCTAAGCTAACCTCCTGGCATTGTATACATAGGGTAAACAGTGCTTTGAATATTCTCGGCTTGTTTACTTTCAGCATTTGCTCTCTTGTGCCAGTTCTTAGGAGCCTGAACAAACTGATTTTTTTTTCTTAATCTTCACTTTCGCACTTCGCGTGTTTAGAGCCCGTTCCAGGACAGGTTGCCTCTGTGGCGTCGAAGGCTGCATTTTTGATGCGGGCCGAACGCAAAACGTCCTGGTGTGTACGAGAAAATGGCACCCGTTAATGAGCCTCTCACAGGTGACCTTAATTAATGCGCAGGCACGGGTCGCCTAATCAGGAATCAAGGATTCTGAGGATGAAAACTCTGAACTTCAGTGTGTTTCTGTTGTTGTCTTGGTTTTCTTAGGCTATGCGCACCATGTCGCCTTTCGCTGCCGCTCGCATGTTCTAGAAGTCGTGCTATATATATATATATATATATATATATATATATATATATATATATATATATATATATATATATATATATATATATATATATATATATATATATATATATATATATATATATGTCCTCTTTCTGAAACGTCAGTAACCTTTTATTTTTCTTTTAATGTCTTTTTTGTGTGTCCCCGTTTCTACTTACCTTATTTTTCCGCGCTCTGTGTGAGTTTTTGTTTCCAGACTATATATATATATATATATATATATAATGTGTGTGTGTGGGGGGGGGGGGGGGTAAGTGGGTGGGTACGTGTGAACTTCGAGGCGAGGTAAGACAAGGTATCACGCTTGCCCTGAAAAGAAGCAAAAAAGCAAGAATTCTAGGAGCAAGATTGGAAGCACAATGGTGTTCCCCCGAAAGCTTCGATGAAATCCTATCTTTATACCTTCTCTTTTTCCTCATACCCAACGACATGCTCCCGAAAAACATGTGGAGCTTTTGTTTCCGCTATTCGCTAAGTCACGACCACAGGAACGACAGGACGAGCCTTGGTAACACTTTTCTATTGTTTCGTTAGCTGGTTGCGAGAGGGCTCTCCAAACTTTTAGGCAACCTGCAAAAGAGATCGTGTTCCCAGTGACACCAATTATCTTGTCCCTGATAATTAAATCCGCAAAACTCGGTTGTTCACTAATGCGGCTAAACAGTTGTGGCCTCCGGGGTGAACATTCCGCCGAAGTGCGGAGGATGGAAGGGGGGGGGGGGGGGAGAATAAAGTGCCTTGTCGTCAGAGCTTACCGATAGAAGTCCCCTTATTCAGGAAAGTGTTGCACCGGCATTATACAAGGCTAGCGACCCGGTTGACAGAGTAGTCACCGGACATTTAACCCAAAGTGCGACTTTGGGTAGACCGAGATTAGATGTAAAAACGTAGTCTTCGTTGCAGGCTATGCCTAGATAGCGGTAAACGGCCCTCATAAACCCCCGGGCCACTTGTACAAGGAAGGAGGGAAACAGTTTCACTCCAGCGGCAAGTGCCTAAGGAAGAGGAAAACGTTTTACTCAAGAGCATATATGGCTATTTTCCTGGCTGCGAGTGCCTGTGATCCTCGAACGTAACCGCGTTCTAAAGCATTTCTCTGCTAAAACACCACAGTGACATGCACAGTGACATGCAGTGACATGCAACGGCCATTAAAATCACCTCTCTATCACGCGTGTTTTGGGATACATCTGCAGTTGTCTTTAGTTGAGTTTTAAATATGATCATCCGAATAATCGTCTCATTGTGTTCTGAAGCGCAAAAATTAACGTTAAGCAACTTTGTTCTTCAGATTCATAAGTAGGGGTCCCTCGCCGTATGGTTGTCTTAATTCGTTCAATAATTACTTCCTGCCAGACAGCGTCGTTCCGTTGCTATCACGTGACTCTTGATGAAGTGGAAACATTTGCAAGGTGTTTTTGGTGCACGTATCATACCGTCCGGAAGCAGCTTAACAAAGTCTACCCGATCTGAACAACACCGTAAGGTAGCAGACAGTGGCGTGGCCAGAAATATAATTCGGTGGACGTTATACGCCCCCGGAAAATAAAAAGAAATAGAGCCTGCACCCGTTGCGGAAGCAATATAAGTCATTCTTCTGCATTTAATTAGTTGGGGGTGTTCTGACTCCGAAATACCCCTCCTCACCGCTGGCTATGCGCCCCTGGTAGCCGGTAATTCTAAACTTCTTGCTACCTGGGTGACTGCCTTAATACTTCTAATCCTTGAGCCATTATGTTTATACACACGTTCACCTGCTTTTAACCTAACTCTGGCCCTATACTGGGCGGGAGACTTCTGCGGAGGGCTTACCCGCTAAGCCATCCGGGCGGTGCTGGTTCATTACGGAGCTGTTAATTTGAAAATCGATTCCCCTCTGGACCCAATTAACAGTGGCCCTGTTTTTAATGCTTCCACCCCAATGCGTGCAGTTCCAGCCCACGGGTGACTCAGTTCACGGGCTGCAAGGTCACTTTAAACACGGGGACAGCTTTGCGAAGCATTGCTGGAGCGACCTCGGGTCAGGAGAACTTCGCCAGTTTCGGCTTTGATATTGGGCTTCCGGAGCCGTTACCTGCAGTCATGTACGTGCGCATCCACGCGTGCTATTACTCAAATGCGCCATTCGAAAACACTGTGATTGATAGGTGTTTTATAAGCGAAGTATTTGCTTGCTGGATCTTCGAAGGTTTTTACAGCGAAGCTGTTAGTGGTGCGTTAATCAGTATTTTTGAGCGAAAGCTGTATTGCGCCAGGTACACACCCAGAAAACGGCTCGTTCGGCAATGCGTCAAGCTGATTTTCAAGCTCAGTGAAGGTCAATCCAGCACTCAGTGCAGTTGCGAACTGAAAGCTTCTAATCGCCCGTTCGTTCGTTCGGAGGGGGGGGGGGGGGCGAAAAGGGGGATAGGAGAAAACAGTAAGAGCGCGTGCCTGCAGGAAATGATAGAAGGCAGTGGATGCATGTAAGTTTACAGCGCTTTCTCGCCCAAAGCGGCTACTGCGCCGATCAGCGTCTGTGTTTTCTCTTGTGATGCAATTGTAGGCCCATTCACTGCGCCCATTTGGAGCGAAAACCGAGTTAGCGCTTTACCAATCTTGGTTTACCCGCTTTCAATCACGGATATTTTTTTTTTTATGCCGTACTAGACAGAACACCGTTTTTGCGCCAAAGTCAACTTTCATGCGAAAGCTGTCAAATTATTGCAATCATCTTGAAAAAAAAAACTTCAATTGACCGTTAGAACGACTTTATCCTTGCGCCGAGTTGAATACATGTACTGCTCGCGATTAGTTAGCTCACAGTGGAGTTTTAAACGGTCCAGGATCCTTGTCTGCTGTCCATAGATACATGGTGTTCATATATGCTGTCCGTTTTCTTAAACTCTACCAGAGGAATATGATTACAGAAGGCTGCTTGTAGCTCGCCTTATACCGAAACTATCCCCCCAAAAATAACGTGAGGTTTTACTGCTAGGACGAGTACAAAGCAGTCGGGAATTTCATCTCTGCCGGTTTTCTGAATAAAGATCTGTGGCAGTTTTATTAGAAATAACGTGAAGCCGCCGCTCCTAAGCCATCCGAGCCGCCGCAGCATCAACTTCGGCAAAGCCACAGCGAATGTGACTGCCCTGTTCTTGTCTGCTAGTACAAAGCTGTGGCCCTTGCAAGTTTCATTAAGGTATTTGAATCAGAAGTATACTAAATCGCAAAACAAAAAAATGTTTTGTTTGTTGCACTTGCCTGGTATCGCAAGTGTTAGCACAGCACCCAGGTAAATACACTCGTAAAAAAACAATCGTATTTGTGAACATTTGTGAACTGTATATAGGAGTGAACATCAATAATTAAAAAAATTATGTTGATTCCTCTGTCACGGGAATCGGTAAAACACGAAAGTAAAATGTGCAGCAAAATCTGCAGCTGAGCATGATTTGGTGGTCGGCGACTGGTTGTAGCTATAGGTGCGCTTGGCGAGCACCGTCCTGCTGGTGGGTCGCTTCGGCAAAGGTGTGCTGGCGTCATTCCCGTGACGGATATGACGTCAGGGAAACCTTGGTGTATCCCGGAATAAAACACTTTCGTGTTAGCATCGAAAACCCGAAAGCGAACAACCCCAAGTATAACGTACTCTTGTGCAGGGTACCCTGTGTGCAGGGGTGCACCTTTCACAGGCCGCTTGCTTCGTTGTACTGGCGTCATTTCTGTGACGGATATGACGTCAGTGAAATCTGTGTATCCCGAAATAAAACACTTTCGTGTTAAAATACATGGATGATTCAGTTTCGCTGGCGAATCGTGTCACCAACGAATAAGTGAGATGTTTCTTTTTTTAGTTTTTGTGCATGCCCGTTTCATTGTGAGCGTATGGGGACCGGAAGCAACTGCGTCCCTGGATCTACAGCAAGTACACAAGAACCAACAACCAACTATGTAAGGCTTGGCTGCTGTTTACTTTATCGTCAATATAAAGATCGTTCAGCTGACCACATCATAGGCATATTTAATCGGTGCGCAAAAACGGGGTTCATTTCTTGTTCTCACCGCTTACAGACACGTGTCCACTTATGGCGGCCGAAAATATCCGCAACCATGGTTCAAATGCACCCACTCCCAAAGCAAATTGCACCAAGTTTTGCCGTTCAAAATGACCCAAAACCATGCGAAACTTCCATTAAGCATCGTATGGTAAAAACGTCTGTAATGATAGTTTGAAAACGGCCCCTGTTTTCCGCTAAAGTGGAATACGCAAACGCACCTTCGCGTGCATTAGGTTTAGTAGGAAGTGTACCAATGGGCAAAAGAGCCGCAGCGCACATTTTCTATGCGTCGATTGAAAAACAAGTCCCGCCGCGTTTGGATTCCGAGAACGGACTACGAGCACGCTAAATGTCAATCAGCTGAAAGCGCGCTAAAATGCCTTCAATTTCACGTGGAAAACAATGTTCGTTTTGCGTTATATCGCGTGCGCGAGCCCGACGATCGAATGCTGATGGCCACTCGGCGAGCTCGTACAAAGTAGGGCTGCAATTAAGGCGAGCAGTTGGGAAACAGACACGTCGCTGATTAAGATGCAAGTAGACTTGTTTCCTTTATTTTAGAAATAAGAATATAGTTTGACCTAATTAGGCCCCCTTGATTAATTTTACAATTGGGTCATACCTGCCTTGCTAAGTGGAGCACGCAAGGCGTAATATCTTAGTTTTTTTTTTCATCGCCACATATTATCTCAATCAAGATTATGCATACTCGCCTTCAATAAAGAAACAACAGCTTACAAGCATTCACGGTCCATTCCCGTAACGTGTTTTAGACAATAAATATACATCCTTGACATCAATTCTGAAATTCCCTAAGGAGGGGGGGGGGTATGGTTTATATTGATTGGGGGCGGGAGGGAGGAGATAATTTCAGGGGAAACTCGTGATACCTCAGTATACTTACACAAAACTATTCGAAGACGTTAATTTTTTTTTTTTTGCTACACTTGTTCAGCAGGTAGGCAACGGAGAGATTTCACAGATATTTTTATGTTTGTTGGCAATTGAAGTTTTTAGCTTCTGTCTGGTTAATCTTTTCTTTCATTCATTTTTTTTACCGCTGACGAATCTGCCAACCCCGCTTAATTAAAAGAAAACGAGTTTTTCAGGATTTTATTCAAGGCGGAGTTAATTTCGTATTTCGCCTTCCATTTATGCTTGAACGCTTAAATCACGACATAAACTTTTTTTTTCATAATTAGGTGTCTAGTCATATTGTAAAAAAAAACATTAAATTGTTCTCAAGGGACCATGCTATGCAAAGTGAAGATATAGAAGAAGCAACCACTCGACCTTGTACTGGCCGAGCGGGTTCGCGACGAAAAGACAGCAGAACGTCGACGAACAGCACCGGAAACACGAAAACCCTTCATGCATAAGCAGCCGTCAGCACGCGTAGGGAATTGATTATTTACTAGGCTGGCGCATGCATTATTCGCCGGCGACTTTCCAGAGCAAAACACCTCTCACCAACACTTTACAGATAACAGACAGCCTCATCACCGTCTCTCTGCCCTAGTTTTTCGTGTCCGGTGAGTGACAACCGCAGCCATTACGTAGTGACTGACATTCAACTATGACGACGATAACAGCGGAGATATAATCGTTAGTGAAACCGTGACCTCATTCGTAAAAGGCTTCCATATCTTAAAGTTGGAATAAGCGTGCGACATCGCGCATACTTCAGAGGCTTCCTTTTTTCTTTCGGGCTTGCGTCGAGAGCGAAGCAAGTTTTCATCCTTTTCAGGCAAGCCTCTACGTAAGCAGTCTTTCATGGGGCGCTATCCGTTCCCTTGCCGCTTAAACGGCGGACGTAATGCGAGTTTTAGCGCATCCTTCCCAGCCTACCTCGGGTGCTCTTTATCATGATTGATGACTCTTTCTGCCGAGAGTGGCGCAGAAAGGGGGAAGTAACGAAGAGGTTTACCAGCGGGTGAGTTGTGGATAACTGATGGTATGTGCCACGTTTTTTTTATTTCTCCACGATGTTTTTGCGCTAGTTGCGCTATGCCGGCATATTTTAACATTCCAAGCAAAAAGTGGGTGCTTCGAAGGGGAAAGTAGAGAAAGACTGGATGGTAAAATTAGTACATGCTGCAGTTCCGTAATCAACGTTCGGGCAAAGGAAGGGAAGCGACAAAAAGGGTAGAACCGCTAAAAAGATGGGGCAAGTGCTTTGTTGTTGAAGAGACTCACGCTACAGCAGCTGCTGACGACGTTTAAGTGGGTCAGGAAGACCAAGTAGAAACTGGCATAATTTGAAACAATTCGCCTTTGATAACTCACTCAACTTCGTTTGAACACCGAGAGGCGTTTTTTTTTTTCGACCGATAAGGGAACAAATATTGAGAAACTTGCACATTTGGAGTTACGTAACGTCGGCGGTTACTTTGGTAATACTAAAAGCAAGGTTACCTGTGTGTTAACTGCCCGCCAGACTTCACTAGAGGAACCCGTACAGTTGCAGAGTCATGTCTTTTGGCAGTGGCTTCGGCGGGCCGCCGTCAATCGCTCAAACAAGTCACTGTGACGTCATAGGATACTATCGAGAAAGTGACTGTGACGTCATAACATACTATCGAGAAAGTGACTGGTGGGACCGCTTCATCTGTTTCTGAATGTCCCCTGACAGCAGCACCTTCCTGTTCAATGAAAGTTTATTCCTGCTCCTCCTCCTCCTCTAGATTATTTGTTCGAGGTTTGCGTCAAAATTTGTATCAGTTGTTATTAAGACGAAGCAGAGCTTTGGATGAACCAAACTTGTGTTAGGGGCGAAGCCCTTAAGGGGCTCAGGCTGTTGGCGTCTCATGTCGTCGTCGTAAGCGCCGTCTCATGTATTCATGCTAATAAAACACCGAGACACTCTGTTGCGCCTTGCGCTGGAACGCTTCGTAACGCGTTCTAAAAAAAAACACCGGGAACTCGTTTACGCCTTGCGCTAGAACGCTTCTTGCTTCGAAGACACGAGACTTCTACAGCAAAGCTGCATACCTTGCAGGTGAGCTCCCTGCCGAGATAAAAATTTCCCCAGTGCACTTCATTTCCTTTTCCTTTCCTGCGAACCACAACCACCTCTATCCCCCCAATGGTTTCATCTCCGTTGGCAAAAAAGCCAAGGCGCCAAGAATACACTTATATATACGAATACACTTATATAGATGGCCCGGGGTTTTTTTTGCCTTTATGGCCCCTTTAAGAGGTACCTCTATATAATGTTTCTTGCAAAGCAACCGAATACGTTCGCGTAAAACACGATGCACGAATTTTATAGCGTGGCAAGCAAAAAAAGGCAAAAAATGTGCAGGTGTCTTTGCTTGAGCAACATCGCCCTCCGATGACAAAAAAAATCAGTAGACAGATAACTACTCCACAAACTATTGGTAAATAGATAGGTATCCAAATTAACTTAGGACGTATACATGCGAAATCAACGAGTAAAACCGTGGCCTACTTCTGGTCACGGTAATGGGACTTCAATAGGAATTTTAATCGTGTGAAGAATGAGGTGCCGGATCCCACCGAAAGAAGACACGTGAGAGATGGATCCTTCGGAGAGGAGTAAGTATGAGTGCGGAGGATTTAGATGGAAAATTGGGGGTGGAGGATGGATGAGAATGGAGGATAGGAAAAGGAAGAAGATGATGGATAATAGTTGATGGAGACGCAGGGAGAAGTGGGAGGCCAGGTAAATGAAAATGAAGGATGGAGACGGAGCACTGCTGGGGAGGATCAGTATACGGAGACACCCGAGAGTATATTTACGGTAGATTTACTGAACGTCCATGGAAGGTTGGTATGCTGGGCCTAACGAGAGTTATATAAGCGATGCGGGAATGCAAGTGGAGAGGAACGAGTGGCGACAGTTAAGTAAGCGGTGTCCATCAACGGAAAGAACCCCACCGAATCGCTTAAAGTCACAGTAACAGGGCTTGCACGAAGTTCGAGGCGGGGCACTAGAAGAGCCGGAACAATCGACATGTTTTCACTGGAGTCAAAATACCGCCATTAACTTTGCACAAATGGCACAAGGAACACGAAACGACTTGTGGCTGAGACTTAAATGACAAGTGGAGCTCTATGGCATTTGAGGAAACGATTCATTAGACAACGAGAGCTGTTAATAGTGCGAGCTGCGCCCATTTTTTTTCCGCCTGCGGCGGTTTTTCTATGTGGCGGTGGGGGGGCACTTGTTATGGCGAGAATAGAAATGCTGCCAGGGAGCGATCGAGGAACCGGAGCAGCTGGACCAGCAACTGGCGAAAATGAGATAGCGAGCAGACAGGTACGAAAATGTGAGCAAATCAGTGTTAGAGGCGAGCCAATCGATCCAGTTGCGGCGAAACGGGAACGATGCCGCTTTGTGATGTGCAGCCCAAATAATCTCGTATATGCGGGCTGCATGCGGATCAGCGCGGGAAGCATTGATCGCTGTAAGGGAGGTAGGTGCTAGGCATATACGAGGCAGCGGGGCTTAGCTGAACGGCACGTACTTACCAAGTATACGTCGACCCCATTCATTGGTAAGTTGGTGTTTACTAATCGTGATTCGGCGATGACTGCTTTATTCGCAGCAAAACCTCCGAGTACGTTGATAATATCCAATTCGGGATTCATTCATGTCCCATGCCGTACGCAGGAATGAGTCTACGCATCGAAAAGTAGCCCATGTGCGGCTATGCTTTGACTGGAATGCTTCTGGGTCGAAAACTGACGACTGTGCTTCCCGGGGACCCTGACAGTGCTCCGGTCTCCATGATATCCCAACTCGGAGTATTTGTTCACGAATTGTAAGAAGGAATTCGTTTGCCCCGCCGCGAACTTCATTGTTGAAATCATCCACTACACACATCGGATCACATGACGAACACTATCAGCGAATCTCTGCCCCGAAAATGGCTAATACGAGAGAGAATAGGTAGTTGCTTTGCTTCGGCGCAAACACTAAACCTCAACGCTGTGTTTGCGGAGTAGCTGGTGCACCGATATCACCAGTCCCCCACTTTGCCCAAAAGGTGGCCTTCAGCGTCCAAATAAGTTCACACGGGATGCCGTAGGGCTTCGCAAGATGGAATTCGGGGTTTCTAGCACAAAATCAGGAAACTGTCGCAGCTATACTGCAAATGAACGCGGAGCATCTCTTGTAACCAGTGACAGAACGGTAACACCGCCAGCCCTATTTGTTGCACTTACTTCGACGTCGGCAATGTTGCACCAGGAGCGGGGAAAAATAGCGCGCTGCAGTTACGTCAATCCTGATTTCGTTGTCCAGGTGACGTTGGCCTCATTTCCGGACAAGGTTACCCATGGACACTCATTGCGCATGCCTGAAAATGCTATTATCGTTCTCCGCTCCTGGGTTGGTTTGGCTTGCAATGCCGAACTCAGCAGAAGTTTATTTATTAATTCCAGAAGCAGTTATATATAAGAAGACGAACAAGGGCGCAGAAGTAAGCGTAGAAAAGCTCGAAATAAAAAAAAGAAAAGAAAACTTTGCCCTCCCTCCCTAAATAAAGTTGAGGGAATGAGAGCTTGCTTCTGGGCTAGTTGGTACATTATTTCTTGTAAAAACACTGCGCTAAATTGAAATTGCGAAGACGAAGGACGGCGGAACACACGATGCAGACTTACGACTGCATCGTGTGTTCTGCCGTCCTTCGTCTTCGCAATTTCAAGTTAGCGCAGTGTTTTTACAGGAAAAAGTTGAGGGAAGAGTAAAAGATTCGTGCCATCAGAACTGTGTCAAAAGTGCGTCAGAACCTTCACTGGAAGTTTGCCCAACCTTCGCTGAAAGTGCGTCCAATCGACCGTCAAACTTTCAAGGACCCAAATCGTGAACGACGAACTTTAACTACGCGACAAGTTTTTGCGCGCTAAGTAAATGCATCTACGAACGATCCAAATGCATACCGATACGTGGCTTATGAGATAAAGGTATACTATTGCACGAATTCTTTATGATCGATGCGTGTATTGTCATATCTAGACCATTCCTTTTTCGCGATGTTTAAGTAACCGTTTTGACACCATTGAAGCCCCGTTTCACGCACGCGCCACGTGTCCAGAGATCTTATCAAAGCTTTTCGGTCGACACACCGGTCTACGGGGAAATACATTAACTTTCCCACATGACTCCATCGGCCCAACTAAGAACTCTTTCGCTTAAAAAAAGGGAGGGGGTGGGGGGCGGAGAGGGATGTTTCGCATGTCTGCAATACTGCGCTAATGATCTTTGCTCAGGACTCAGTCGCCCTCATCAGCATACTTGTCACTGAAACTTTTTCTAAAAAAAAATTATCAAATACTAATCGGGACTAACGTGCTTGCACACAGGGCTCCCTTTAGTGTTTTTAAAAACCTTCGAAGAATCATTTTACGGTCCAGCGAGTCCCGGTAGCCCCATGTTCCAGTGGCTCATCGGCTCATTATTACCTAGACGCAACCTAGTTTAAATTATCTTACAGCCAGCCTGTGGCATTGATTTCCGCAAACCACAATCCAGAGCGCGTTTAATGCGCCCAAACAGCAATTGTAATAGGCGCCGTGCATTAGCCGACTCGTTGAGACCAGCTGTGGATCTCTGAAACACCTACCACAATTATATTAGTGTTCTTAGACACATTTCTATGCTCCCTCACTTCGGGGCGTTAACGACCGAGAAGGGCGGCAGCAAGACAAACGAACTCCCGAAAAGAACAAGCGCGCCGAACCACCAACCCAGGTGCACAGAATGACCACAACGGCAACAGTACCCCGTCATGCGCAATGCAGCTCCGTGATCTGAACGCTAGAACACGGAGCACTTTCGCCCCGGAGGCAGCGGTGGCCGCAGGCGGCGCGCAGCAGCGATTCTCCAATGCAAAGCACGTCGCCGCAGGTCGGAGGCTACGCTCGGCTCGATAGCCTGACTTGCTTTGGTGCACGCACGTGGCCAGCTTTCCGATCCGAGCTGCGGCAATTGCCAGTGATCGTTTTTGTTCAGGTCTGGCGGACGCGTGGGCGAACAGCAGGCCGCTCTCAGCGATCGCCTCGGCCAGGCGCAGTGCACTCTCACGCGCTTTGAAGTTCCGATTTCGAGCAGTCGAGGAAGAGACAAGCGCTGCTTTTGGAAAGGCCGCCGTCTGTCTCCTAGAGCCAGGAGCAAGCTTTGAAGAGACGCATCTATGAATAAAAAATAAAGTAATGTGAGCCATTCCACTCTGTAAAGGTGCATTACCAGCGAAGCTTGAGTCTGGACTATATACGTGGCGTCCCAATTACGACAGAAGAGGAGGGAAATTCAAAACGGAGGGCTGAACCTTGTGTTCACGACGGTACCGCCGCCTTGAGTAGCCAGAGGAAACAGGACACGCAAACTCTTGGAACGCCGACAAAGAAAGGGTGGTGCGAACGTAGACTTGGCCGACGAGGTTCGCACAGCGGCAAACCTTCGAGAAACCTTTATTATCCACCATAAGACTTTACTGTTCTTAATAGTGGTGTCTAATCATAACTAATGTACTCAAAATGCCTCCCCTAAGTGATAAGACGTATAAGCTTGAGGCTTAAATCATTGTTTTTATATTGAAACCTGCGCCCATTGATAACTAATGTACCCAAGATGCATATCTAAGTGGTGAGACGTATAGGCTTGAGGCCTACATCAAATATTTTGAACGGCGTGCGACTTTGTAGGTGACCGCGTGCTAATAGCACACTCACTGGGACGCACGTTTTCCAACGCCCCGCGCTGTAGAATGACTAGCGTTTCAGGGAACCGCCCCGTCCGGCACTTAAAGGTGCCGCCGTCTTTTCAGGCTCCAATGAAGTTTACTACTACTACTCAAAGACAAATCACTTCGTGTTCGCAGACAAGAAGAAAGGCATAGAGCCCTGTTCGCAAAAGTTAATAAAAGAAGGACCGTGATGGCTGAACGATTATGAATAGACGAGCGGTTCGCGTTACATGAAAGACCAATGAAACCAATTTGAAGGTTACAACAAATAGCAGTGCTCAGCAAAGATAAGGTAAGAGTGAGTGAATGTAGCTCGTTAAATATTCATGGAGAGACGCGCTTAAAACTACGTCGGTGCTAAATAGAAGCTTATCGTTGTCGCAATATAAAAAAAATCTTTATTACCATCATTAGGCGTAAACTAAATTTCTCACTACGTGTGTTATTTGCATTAATGTACAACATCCCGTCAAGCCTCGGCGTTGATGGAAACATACTTGTAAAATCCCACGAAAAAAGGAAAAACATACGGATTGATGCTTCTTGTTTTATAATACAAAGGAGGGAAGCAGGTAATTAAGCGATTAAAGACAAAGCTGTGACGCTTAGATAAGATGCTAAATACGTGAAGTGGAAATGAGGGACTGTCTAGAAGTGGATCCTTTTCTTGACATTACGTGCGCGATATTTTTTCGAGGTGTCAGCGTCGTAAATTGTCGTTCTCTCCGAAAGGCTCCCTTTCCGCCATCAACACGCCAAAGACAGGCTCAATACGCACGGGTGCGGATAAGCTTATCAATACGCCGGTGTTTACGACAGCCTGACGTCGCCACCAGGAAACAAACATCAAGCCAGTGTTGTGGCAGGCGGCATCCATTTTCGTTTCACGCTCACTGGTTCAGCAGCGCTGGGAACAGTAGAAAGCACTCCTTGACGTGACCAGAATTTTCCTCCGTCCTAAGAGCATTAACGTGTAGCCGTATCACAGCAACAAAAGTAGAGTTAGAACTGACAAAGGTGAATATTTTACGTTTACTCCTTTTGTAAAAATATGGCGGTAACAAAAACCGCTCTCCTGTCAGGTCTCGCGAGAACAGTTGACGGGCATCGATCCCCACGTTCCCGCGGCGTTTAACGGCTAACTGTGACCGACAGTTTTTCCCAGTCCTTCGGTTTTCCCAGCAACCGGAATGGCTTCAGATTGGCAGGTGAATGTGAAGATGGATAAGCTGTGTGCCCTGTATTACTTACGAGGTGTCACCAGGCATGACGGGAGGAAGGCAGTAAATATACGCCACTAAACCTTACGCTGTCGTACGCATGAGAGTTTCAGTAGGACGAAAAAGGTGATCTGGCTTGTTTGAGTCGACATGGTTTTCACTCTGTCAGTAGAAGAATTGACACCTAACCACGAACTGAGAAAGTTAAAAATGCAGGAAATTTGAACGCGCCGAAATCGCGTATCAACAGGAGGTCCAACAATCTTGTAAAGTTATAAGGATCAATTTTTTTTTCAAGACTGCACAGCGAAGGAACGGACCATTCGTCATACTAGACGTTTAGAGTTTGGATGACGTCCCCGGATTATGTCAACTAGAGCCTGCGTGACTCTCTTCCGCTCCCTGGAAAACGACTAAAGCATAACGGCTCACGAAAAAGCTTAATCAACAAACTACGGTAAGCAACAGTGGTCACACAGCGTCATGTCTTGAGTCCGTCTGCTCATGCCGGGTGCACTCTGTGGGCGTGTACCACTTAACATGCCTACGCCTGGCTGTCTGTCGTCGTGTCCAAATGTCGACACGATTACGTCGTCGTCGTGTGTTACAGAAACTTTGTTTAATATCTTGGCAGCGCTATGCCCCTCCCTCTCTCCCAAACTATTTCATTCCCTCTCATCCCGTCAGTCCGTCCATTCGTCCGGGTGCCCTATCGTTTGTGTCTACTTTTCTTTCTTTCTTTCTTTCTTTCTTTCTTTCTTTCTTTCTTTCTTATGCATTTTCTTCCTTACCTTTTCCTTCCTTCCTTCCTTCCTTCCTTCCTTCCTTCCTTCCTTCCTTCCTTTCTTTCTTTCTTTCTGTCTGTCTTTCTTTTTTTCTTTTTCAGTGTTTCTTTCTGGGGCTATATTCTGGAACATGCGTAATGAGACGAAAGCTGCGTAACGTGATAACGTCGACTAAAGAAAGCAATCGCAAACTTGCACAAATTACCCCGAGTAGCTCAAGCGCTATAGGGAGATCGCTACAGAGGCGGCGACATTTAAAACGGCCTCGGATTTTTAGCGACGGCTTGCCGGCGTCTCGCGCGTGGCGAGCTTAATTAAATCGCGTCTCCCGTTTTCCATCTCCAGCAGTGGCGCCAGCAATCATGGGTCCCTTCGCCGCGAAAGGAGCTCGGGCTTTGTTTCAGTATGAGAGGACGTCGGAGGGAGCGAGAGCGCGCTTAATTGTTTTTATTGCGAAAGGAGCTTAAAGGTTTAAAGAGGTTCAGCATTACCCGCAGAAAATGCGCGCGAATTTTTGAAAACCCCGTACGTCGCCTACTACTGCAGTAATTACGGCGCACTTTGCTTTAAAGAGGATGACCGGCTGGGGGTTGGCTCTAGTGTTTACTTCTTAAGGCTAGTACATTTACATGTAACGAATTACGCACTCGGCGCAAAAAGCAACGTTTCATTAACCTTGTTTTTGTGTGTGTGTGTGTCGTTGGTCAGGGAACGGATGCATGGCTTGTGAACACGCCTGTAGAGAAATAAAGGCAGCGATGAACGCTTTTACGCGGCATCTTGGTTGGCTCGTTTCAGCAGAAGTCGAAGCAAAACACAGGCGTATATCTTCCGAATGTAAACAAGCTTGACTTTTATGGTGACAGTCGTAATTGGGAGCGCTTATTCGTTTTCCAGGTGCATTCCCAGGAATGTTTCTGCTTAACAACATGCCCACTTTCTGCTGTACGTGCTGGCTGCATAGAGGAACCGCATGCAAGCGTGCCGGCTCGCCAGCGTACCATGAACCTGTACCGCCCTCTATAGGTTTGACACGGGCCGCCTTAGAGTATCGAAAATCTTCGATTAAGATGACAAGGGTGGCACGATTTCTTTCGTCGTCTTTCAATTACCGCAACGCTTTGCTGTAATGGGCAGGTTTATATTTACAGTAAGCACTCGTCTCTTGGAGTTTGGCGTTTGTTACTCTATACTCTTTAATGCTAGCCTATACTAGTCTGTATCACGTCCGTCTATATAGTACTTTCTTTACTACAGATCTGAACACCTGTACCACCTGCATCATTGAGCTCTTTATTTTCGATGAATGCAGAAATACGTTTTGTACATTTTTGTCTTTTTTGGATGCAGAAGTGCAAGTTATCGATGTTTAAAAATCGACATAAATCTTAAGAAATGTCCCGAGAGTTGGTATTTGCGCGCTGGAAGCAAATCTGCTCCGCTCGAGTGTTTTTTTTTTTTTTAAGTCATGTCAAAATTTTAATAAAATCGAAATGAATGAATGACTGAATGAATGAATGTGCACCACTCGAATTCTTTTTTTTTTTCAAGTCAAAATGCTAATAAAAAATCTGAATGAACGAATGAATGAATGCCCCGTGCTTACTAAAATAAAACTAGGGTGTTCTTTAACGTCATTCTTACTGCGTTAGCATCCGCAACTCTAACTGTGGCGTGTTACCAGCGGCGCCTTTTGCAGCTGTTACTGCCTCTAGAAGTCAGTCCCCAAGCACTTCATTCGTCCATGTTTCCTAGCAGTCCAGTCCATCCTGAGATATCCTTGGGCATCCTTTCCTTTGAGGTCTACATGGCCTGCAGACAATTAGATGAGTGCCGGATTACGTGTTGCGTGGCAGCTATTACTTCGCAAGCTCTCCACTATCCCTGCTTCGGGTCAGCCCCGGAAATCCCGCAATAACGCCGCTAAAACCAATGCATGGCACCGGAGTTGTCTTATGAGCACTCCTTGCCTTCTTAGCTCCTTAGTGAGGCGGGAGTCTTATCAGCCATTGTTGCATGCTGCGCCTCTTAGCAGAACTTAGCCCGGTTTATTTGCCTAGCTTTGCATCGCAAGCCGGGATGTGTGCTGCTACAGTTGTAAGTTCTTTTTCCGTCGTGTTTACTTTTCTCGCTTCACCGTGGACGCCCCTTTATACAAGCTCTGCATCTTGTTTGGTCGGGGCCTTGTATGTCGGTTTTATTTTTCGACGGTGTTTTGAAGCTTTACGATTCTAGCGACAGTGTCAACCACGCCGCCAAACCGCGGTACTACACTACAGGGGCTACATCGGCAGCAACGACAGGCCACACTGAAGCATAGAATAATGATTTATTGTATGAACGCGTTTATACGTACTATATAGAATATATAGAAAATTAGGAAACTATATGCATATTTATGCATGCATGTGATTTTCCTACCTATATACTTTATTAGCAGCGGAGATGCTGTAGCTCGAGCCTTTTCGTCAGACTGCTGTAGGTCCTGCGTCACGCCGTGGTAGGAGCAGGTTCCCAGACCCACCGATAGAGGGCGCAGTGGTCTCGCAGAAGCGGGTTCCTCTCCCTGCCGGAGAGGGAAGAAAGTCTCCCTCCGCTGACGTTTAGCCGCTCTTTCCTTTGCGCGAACCGCAGAATTTGCTCGGCGACGGCGTTGCCGTCGTCGGGCGAGCACCCGTTGACGAGGGAGTGGACACAAGAGAACCACAGCTCCGCTCTTTCAGCATATTTCACACTGGGCGGACGTGACTGTATATTAAGTACAGAGCACTTTAGGGTTGCGCGTTGTCGTCGTAGCTCGCTCGCTGGACCCAAGTAGAGCCGGCCCAAAAGAGCTGGACCCAAGTAGACCCAAGTGGAGATGACGTAAAAAAGTGCCTACTTTAAATGCTTCAGGCCGCAGGCTCACTGAATTTGCGATTCCTCTATAATGTTTGCGAAGCAGACGAACGTAAAACAAAAGCATTTAGGCCTGAACGATCCCACATTTAGCGATAACTGCGCGTGCTCCAATAACGGCACTAACGGCCATGAAATACTCAACGGGGCTATGTCATGCGCGTTATTCTTATCGGAGGGAAGGGGCAGAGAGTAAAAACAAAAATCATAACAACAGGTACACAAAAACAATTGGAATCGAGATTCGACGTTTTCGTGCGCATGGCTTCCTCCAGACGGGGAATCGCTCCGTTCTGCGAGCGCCTGACGGTACAAAAACCATTATGAGCGTCTGCGCCCCATTCAAAGTTTGCGCCTTCAAGCATGTGGGAACGCAACTAGGCAGTGATTTGCGGCTATAAGAGATAAAGTATTCTCGGCCGGCTCCGTTTTCAACATCTTGGATATTGCTAATACCAATGCTCCAATGGCGTTTTAAGCGCATTCGAACCGACCCAGCCCCGCCGCGCTGGCTCAGTGGCTAAGCCGTTGCGCTGCTGAGCACGTGGTCGCGGGTTCGATTCCCGGACTTGGCGGCCGCTTTTCTTATGGAGGCGAAAAGCAAAAACGCCCGTTGTGTACGAGATTTCGGCGCACGTTAAAGATCCCCAGGAGGTCAAAATTAATCCGGAGCCCTTCACTACGGCGCGCCTCATCGCCTGCTTTGCGTCGGTGCGTTAAACCCCACAATCAATCATCGAACCGACTCAGATCACATGAGGAATTTCAAAGGGCGTTCGGAATTTCTTGTGCCCCGCTTTGTACAAAATTTTGATTGATTATAGGGTTTAACGCGCCGACGCAACGCAGGCGATTAGTCGCGCCGTAGTGGAGGGCTCCGGATTAATTTTGACCACCTGGGGATCTTTAACGTGCGCCGAAATCTCGTACACACGGGCGTTTTTGCTTTGTACAAAATTTTCATGGTGGCTGAGAGATTTGTCATTCACTGCTTCGCTTCGCTGGCGCTACTGACATGAAGTTGGTTATCGTCGCTAGGACAGCATTTAAAATCTCAGGTAATCTCTCGGAATAAAAGCATCGCCAGCCGTAGTTGTGATTAATTTTAAACTCTCTTTGATAGACTTTTCTCTTACAAATGGCGAAACACTTCCTAAATGTTCGCTGTCCCTGCGTTTCTAATATTAATAAAGCTCGAAACATTATTTGAACCTCACAAAAAGTTGATTGCACGTGTAATCTGTGAAAAAAAAAATTGCTTATATCGACTCAGTACTTGATTTTCATCATTAATTCCTCAAAAGTTGCGTCAAGGCACCAAATACAAGGGCGCTCGTGTTTTTGGGCATTCAGATTGTCGGCTGCAACGATGATTCGACCCGACACACATATGAACCAAACACTCCTGAAAGCGTAGCGGAGCAGCGTAATATTCGTTTTGAGTCGAACTATTTCCGGTTCGAACGCTTCGAGCCGCCAACGGAGCGCGGGTATGAGGCTGCAGGGCACATGCTCCGATTATTATTGTGTGGACATTCGTTGCCGAGTACCCTTCACCACTCACGCGTAACGCCCTGCATCTGCACAAAAATGTATAACTGGTGAAGTTTACACACTGAATCGTTGTAATAGTGTAAGAGATAATTAATTGGTCAGACGAAATGAATCAACAAACAACAAAACATAAAAAGTGAAAATAAACAACCATAATATATATAAAAAAATTACCGAAACAAAAGGCGTACCTTACACCACCCACAGAAACGCAAGACAAAAATAATGAAAGCCTAGAGAGACACAAAACTAACCGAGGCAGGAATAAAAAAAATGGTAAAGAAGCGTGAACCATGTAACTTCCTCCAGCCGACAAAAATGTGTAATTGGCGAATATACCACATTTAGTAGCTATAATGGTGTAAATGGACATAATAGATGAAAAAAAAAATAAACATAAAAAAGAACGCGCAAATATAAGCTAAAAACCAATAAAAGGACGCCAAAGAAATCAAGAATTTTATCAAATCACCACCAGCACGCGAGGGGCACAAAACTAAAAACGCCAAGAAAACAAATTTAAACGCAGAGAAAAAGTTGCAAAAACGCACTAACCATGTAATGCCCTGTATCTTCACAATAATATGTGATTGGCGAAGTTAAGAACTTTAATGGTTATAATAGTCTGAATCAAGATATTTAAAGGAACTAATATGTAGCAAAAAATTACAAAACATAAACTCAAAGTAATAAAAATGATACTAACAAAACCAAAAAAGCCTGTCTTATACACCATCGGCGCACGACAAAGACGGAAATGACGAACACGGACGAAACGAGTTGAAATATAAAAAGTTTCTACAAAGAACCACCTGTGCAAAGCCCTCAATCATCAGAAAAATGCATAATTGGCGAATCGAACGCCCTAAATCGTCATAATAGCGCACAAAAATATATTTATCCAAAGAAAATTATAAAAAATCATAAATACAAAAATAAAAAATAACAATAAAAAATTACCTAATGAATTTGTAAATGCATGTCCTTCACCATCCGCACATGATGAAGACAAATATATATATATATATATATATATATATATATATATATATATATATATATATATATATATATATATATATAGAAATAAGGGTTGGCAGTCGAGAAAACCTCGGAAAGCAAAGGGGAGGATGTGGTAAATCATTGAAACAGATTAAGAATTTGGAAAGAAAGAAAGAAAGTGAAGAAAAAATGCCCGCCAGGTGGGATCCGAACCCACGACCTCCAGAATACCGGTCTCGGTATTCTGGTATCCAGAATCGGTATTCTGGAGGTCGTGGGTTCGGATCCCACCTGGCGGGCATTTTTTCTTCACTTTCTTTCTTTCTTTCCAAATTCTTAATCTGTTTCAATGATTTACCACATCCTCCCCTTTGCTTTCCGAGGTTTTCTCGACTGCCAACCCTTATTTCTGTGTTATTTTCAACGAGCCCCTCATTTCCTATTCTGATTCGCTACATATATATATATATATATATATATATATATATATATATATATATATATATATATATATAGAGAGAGAGAGAGAGAGAGAGAGAAAGCTCATATTAGAGAAAAAAGCCAAGAGTTTTGCCGGAATCGTAACACCGACATGCTACTCTGCGGGGGAATGGGTAGGGGAGAGCAGAAAAGGCCCTATAGATACAGGGCAGAAGAAAGAGAAGAGGAGAAGTAAAAAAAGGCGGGCATCATGTAGTTTGTGTGAACAGTTCGACTAACGTCATGTTCTCAGCAGTTTAAATCAGTTCAGTGACGCCGATCTCGTCCAGGTATTCAAACAACGCCGTTAGAAATAATAAAAAAAAAGCGTAAAACGACTTACAGTACTGAGAAATTCGTGAAAAATCACCAGCCGTGTAACGTCCGAACCTATGCAAAAATGCGTATGTGGCCGAGTTGACATACTTTACCGTAATACTGCTGTATACGTACAATATTTGCGGAAGAAAAAAAACCTAAAGAGAAGCGGCGTCGGAATGCTTGTGTACTATTAGAGAATCCTGGTCAGCATGTCTGTATTTTTCAATGGATTCAAAAAGCCGGCGGCTTTTTGAATCCATTAATGGCCCATTTAAGGCATATCGCATTAAAACAAGGAGTCAACGCGAAACCTATGGGGCGTATAAAAAAATTACAGCAGTTCCACTCAATCTGTGAGCTGTCGGGAAGTGCGGAGCCCGTTAACAGGGGCGGCGGCGCCCTCTCTTGACTAGTTCCAGTATCAGCCTAGCGTTGATACGTTAAGTAGTCAATCAGGGCGCCGCACCCCCTGAACAGACTAGATAAAGAGAGTTCGGGTGTGTGACGCCGGACGAGCTACGGCGACAAGCCGGGCCCCAAAAGTGATAAAGTAAAAGTAAGTAAAATAAAGTAAAATAAATGTAACTAATAAAATAATGAAATAAAACAAATAATAAAAACAATAAAAAAGTAAACGAATAACTATAAATTAAAGTAAAATAGAGTAAGGTAAAAGTAATAAGGTACGTAATAAAGTAACTTAATAAGGTAACGGCGCGAAGTAATTAAGCTACGTAATCGGTTGTCGTTGGGCAAAGGGGCAAGAAGTCGTGCTGAGGTCCAGGTGCGCTATAAAAGAGTGGGATAATTTGGAAGTCTCTCGCTTTGTAATACGGCGCTTTTGGATTCATTCGCGGGAAAAAAATAATTATCCCTGTGACCTTGAGATAAGCAGCTTACAGGTCACCCACAACAAAATAGTGGTGTGTATTATGAGCCTCGGTAAAAAAAAAAAAAATCGCGCACCCCTGCATCTAACGACGATGATGGTTGAACGCGAAGCTTTCTCGTGACAGATTCTTTGGTTTCCAAACCGCTTGACCTTGTCGAAATTGCTATCCTGGGTGAGCCACCCAATGACATGTTTGTGTTAATTGGTTTGCACAGTCTGTGGCACTGTCGCTTATGTGATGAGCATGCTGAGACACCAAGATCAACAGTCATATTTCCGAGAAACTGGGGCATTTGTACAGTGTGTATAATTTGCATGACCAACCACGTGACTGGTTCGCTCTTTTGAACGATTGCTTGTTTGCCTGAGTTTTGATGTATTTGTGCTTTTCCTAACTTCGGTGTGTTCTTTTGTTTTCTTGACTATGTAGTCCTCGTACGGCACGTTTGAGCGTATTCTCCCATGTAATAAAGAAAAAAAAAAGAAATTGAGCACTCGGCTTCGTAACGCGAGGGACCCAGGTTCGATTCCGGCAACGGGAAGCGTTTTTTTCTTTAACTTCGCCCACGATCATTCATCATCATCGTCAGAGAAAGTTGGCATTCCTGCAGCAACTTTTCCCGTTACAGACGCATCAGTGGGAACACTAAGGCTTCGCTTTAAAAGGGTCGTTGAGGAAACAATAAAACAGAAAAGCGAGATGCGGTCGAAATACTGTGCTAGCACTGGGCACCCGACATTTCCGTGAGCGTGATAAGCTCTGACTCTTTACATTTTACCTTTTACCAACTGTGGCCAGATGTCTCTGAAGGGAAAAAATGGCAGCATCTCCACTCCGTGGATGATGGCCTGGATGCGGAGTACGGGGACTCGAAATGACTTCCAAGTTGGGCCCCGAGTGACATCCGGTTTGCGCCCCGACCGTCATTTAATTTGAGCCGTGAGTTGCACCTTGATTATTCCCTAAACGAAGCTGCAACTCACGGCTCAAATCGAATATCGCTTGATTATCGCTCGATGCTGGTGTGCGCACAGATGGACGCGGACGGACATTGGGAGGTGCTAAGGTACTCGGCGCCGTTCCAGGCTAGGGAGTCAGTCGTCTGACTCTCGGGTACTAACTTACGGTCGTAGCCCAATGGGTAAGACGACTGACACTAGCTCTGTCTGGTCTACCAGACACAGGCTAGAATCCTGCCGGTGCCTGTGTGATTTTTTGCGATTGTAAATGCTATGCGCACGGACGCAGACGGACATTGTGCGGTCCTAAGGTGCTGCGCACCTTAAAAAAGTGGCTATTTAATTAATGTATAGTTAAAAGTCATGAGGCGGCGACACAGGCTGAAAATGTTTCCCTTCTTTAAAAGTAAAAGCGCAGCGGTTTAAATCTCCGCGCACAAAGAGAGAAATATCGTTGTTAATTAGCGCCTTTTCATGAAACATCTCGTTCATAACAAGCAATGTGAAAGAAGAAGTTTCAGTCTTCTCTGACAGGTGCTTTCTTCTTGCCGCTTCAAAGCACTCGCAAAAAACGCGGCACTTTTGTTCGAGCGGCCGATAATTCGCTCCGCACACGGACCCAATTAAAATATAGCGCGCGACTGGACTTCACTCTGCTTTGTTTCAAGTCACAGTGTATTCCGCTTGGCGCCATGCCGATGGGACTGACTTTGTAAACGCTAAACGAAAATAAGAAAAAAAAAACAGGAACCATTGCACTTTGTGAAAGTTGATGGCCGTCCACCCATTTGATGCATCAAAGATTATCATCTCTCATACCTTTTAAAGGAACCGCTATCATTCAACACAGCAGGTTTGCAGCCAACTAGGAACGTGCGAGTGGACTCCCTTAAGAAACCCCGCAACACTTTTTTTTACTTTTTTCTAAATCTTAAATGCTTTCAGAACGTATTTAATGAACACATGGAATACTTGGAATAGAGGGTCACAAAGTACATCAGCCAGAAAAAACTACTATATACCCATAACATAACTTTGAAACGTGACCAAGAGATTTTTCTTTCTTTCCGGAGTCTTGGCGTTCTTTGAACGCCCGAATGACGTCACTAAATCGCCGCAGCGGCTATTGGCCGGCTTTCCACCAGTTACAGCAATAAACGCATTCGATAGCCACCTTAGAAAAGAGCCACAAAGAAAGCAGAAACGGAAGGCGGACAGTTCTGCTGCGACGAGCAAATCACGCAGTGCCGCTCCGTGATGTTGATAACTATAGCTTTGACAGCGCTTCCAGACGCGGAGGAAGGAATGAAACGGTTATCGGAGCTGTTGCAGAGTCCCTTTAAGTCCTACTTGATGGGCTGACTCAAAAAAGTACATTGAGCAATCGCAGCATAGCCCATGCTAGACGGGAGTTCTGAATAGGGGTGTTACGCGTGACTAGGATTCTAATGTAATATAGCGCATGAGAGCTATCACTTTTACTCTAACTCCCTAAATTTCGCAGATGTAGGATGAAGCCTCAGCAACGGCATCACAATTGACAAGGTGCAACATGGTATGCTGGCGGGTCAGGAGGACAGGGGGTCGGCAGGAGTATGTGCCGGCCGGACGTTAGACTCAACGTTATGCTTTGAAGTCTGGCGTCGTCAACTGGTGCCCACATCTTGGTGTGCATTGAGTGTGACATTGCTTGGCACGACACAAATCTAAACGTTAATGTTATGTAATGTTAAGCATACATATAGGCCTTACAAGAACGATTGATAGAGTCTGTTAGTCATAAGAAGGAAAAGACGCCAGGAATATTGCGCATTTCGTGACATCATACACTCACCAGCAGAAAACCTAGTCACAAAACCTGCCAGCTAAATAACGAGGCGTTTTACGGAGTAAATAAGATTAGAAAGATGCTGTCTCATTCTCCTAAAAAAAATCCTAACGAAGGTTCCAACAGGTCATGCTGGATCCAAGCATCTCTGTAGTGTTCACCTGGTGTTCCTATAGTGGTAACACCGAGTGAGCATGAGGTTAAACGCGCTAGAAACAAGATGAGCAAAGTGTACATAGTACCTAACCGTTTTCTCAAATGGCGAGACGCGTCCACGCGGGCACTGGTGTGCGATGGCTATTTCTCGTGTCTGCTTGGTTGATTTCAAATGTCCGCACTAATTATTTCATCGCCCAGAAAAAAGGGGCGCGGAGTTGCGCAAAAGTGGTAGGTTAAAAGCGGTGAGCCATGCTGCCCTCACTATAATTTGTAATAGCGAGCTCTAGCAAACCTGTTGTTGCAAACCCGGTTTTGAGTTTAGGGGCAACCGAGCATGAGCATTTAGCAGTCGGAGCAATAGAATGACTTTTAAAGAGCACGTGTCTGGAATTCATTATTTAGCGAAGGCGTGTAAAGCTCTATGGAAACATTATTGCGCAGTTGAAGTGAGGGTTTCTTAATTATTGTTTCAGTAATTTTTGTAACAGGTTGTGATTCCACAAGCGCACAATTTTAAGATTAAAGCGCTTCTACACAACGTAAAAACTGCCTAAAGCAGCGGTAATTATTCTTCCTAATTATGAAAAAAATGTTAATCGCAGTCGCTCAGCTAGAAGCTTGGTAACTTACGAAGTTGGGTAACCTATAATGTCACGCTGGTATTACAAGTATTGCAATGAGTTGCGATGCAAACAGAGGATATATCGACCAAGAAACCAGAAGGCGTTAAAAAACAGCGTTACGTAATCGCTCTGGAACAGAGGACGGGTTCGGCAACCATTATTTATGCCGTTGTTCTAACCTCTCGAACGGAGTCAGCGCTGCATTTCCGTGCAGCAAGCTTTGCCACGCCGTTTAGTATCGCTTAGAGGCGTGCGCGATGCGGGCGGCCACAGTCAATATTATGCGCCGGTCGAACTAACCGCTAGCCGTGACGTGCTTACTCTTTGCCATCGCGGCGTATACGCGCAGCCATGCACGAAGCGATTTTCGCCAGCGTGGCGGCCAGCGACAGCGGCAAGCGACCGCATTGGCTGTCGTCGGGGCAATCTGGATTGTACCGCCTGGTACCGCGTCGCTGGCTTCTGGAACACCCCAAAAAACTTCGCTTGTCACCCGGAAGTGGCTGGAGTGACAACCAATAGCAGCAGGGCGTCGTGTGACGTAACGACTGGTCTGTCGCTTTGTCGTGTCGTTCCGGAAATGCCTTCTTGTGGTTAGCTTCACGACACCGCGGACCCGCGTTTCTTCTGCAGTGCTGGAGACAGAGTCGGATGTACAGACGAGTGATACGGAAGCGTCGACTTGCACCTAGCTTATCCTTTGAAGGCTAACAAGCAAGTTGCTACCAAGCAAATAAACGGGAGCAGAGCACAAACTCTCCATGCTGCATCTTTGCCTATTGGCTGTCTGTCCTGTTTCGATATCCCTTTCTTTACGGTGTCACTTTTCCTGCTTGCGTATTCCTCGGGACATCTCATCTTTTTCGGAAGCACACTCGCAGATCAGTGCAGTGCTCCCGCTACGCATAGTGGATGGCGGCACCTTAAGAGATACAAACGCATGAAGGTGATATACTATGAACCGCTTACACGGCAAATGCAGCAGCCACACTTGTGTGCAAAGCATGCGTTTACCAACAGGGGCCGCAGCTACGCAGCCAAGCGGGTTTTTTTGGGGCGAAAGTCTTAAGGGCCCGGTTTTGAGAAAAAAAAAAAAAACTCTGGTTGATTCCTCTGTCATAGGAATCGGTGAAACACGAAAGTGGAATGCGCAGTGACATATGAAGCTGAGCCTGATTTGCGGGTCGGCGGCTTTGTGGGCGTGCTTGGCGAGCGACGTCCTACTGGCGGGTCGATTCGGCAAATGTGTACTGGCGTCATTTCCATGACGGATATGACGTCAGTGAAATCTTGGTGTATCCCGGCATATAATACCTTGGTGTTGAAATATAAAACCCGAAAACGAACAACCCTAAGTATAAAGTACTGTTTAGTACTAAAGGTTGCTTCCCTGCAAGAAGACCCTGTGTGCAGGTGTGCACCTTTTACAGGCCGCTTGCTTCGTTGTATTGGCGTCATTTCCGTGGCGGATATGACGTGAGTGAAATCTTCGTGTATCCAGGAAGAAAACTATTTCGTGTTAAAAAAACGATGTTGTTGTTGTTGTTGTTGTCCGGTAGAGAAAACGGCCGCTGCGGTAAAGTGTAAATAAAATCCACACACTTGAGTTCACATGGGAAGTGAACCTGGGGGTCGAGAGTAGGATCCGAGTCCGTTACTACCGCACTTCCTTAGCACGTAGCCAACGGGTGAACAAGGGTTAGCCTTGTACGTACGACGTCATATTGCGTAACAGGTGAACGCGACGGTACGTGACTACAACAGGTGCAAGCCAGCCACTGAGAGCTCTGATCATTCTGGGAAAGCTGTAACGGCAAGTGTCCCCTGTTTGCCGGTCGAAGTAATTCGAGCCAAAAGACAAGAAACGAAAGCCAAGAAAGAGACGCCAACAAAATGTGGCAGCAATGAGGTTTTTTGGGCAAGCATCGCCCGGAGAAATCATATAGGTCACTCGAGCTCAGTAAAACAGCTGTGTTGGTAATGGCAAGGTAAGCACACAGAGTGAGACAAACCGGAAAACTTCCAGAAAGGCACGACGAATAATTGCTTCGTTGCGCATACGGCTCGTAGACGTTAAGGGGAAAACACGGGTAATAAGGACGAAAGAGAGAGCCGAAGTGTTTCCCTTCGGATGCAGAAAGGGCTGGAGGGGGGAACGAAGCAGACTCGTCCCTGCTGTAGAAGCCCCGCGTTCCCGGTCGATACGTCACGCATAATGAAGGAAGCCGTAAGCGATAAGTCATGTACTCCCGGAGAAGATATTAGCTGCCCGCGAGATCGATTTCCTGCGCGGGCAGTTTGGGCGAGCCACCTTGATCCGTGCGCCCACCAATCAAGAACGTGCGGCGCCAGCTACCTTGCCTGCTTTCCTGCGTCCGTTCATCCCTCGTTCTATCTCTCTTTCTCTTCCCTCTTTCCAGATCCTGCTGAATTGGTTCCATCGTTCTTATTAGTGTGATTTGTGATCTGATTGCCGCTGCACTGCTATGTATACATAGGTCAGGGTATGCTAAGATGGGTGTTGTCTTACGTGTTGTTTGCCGACCATTGCGAAATCTTTTATATCAAGGTTGCCGCTAACAATACTGAGCTTTCACTAATCAACGCAGAAATTCGGGCTAGTTGGTGATACGACTTCGACATGTTAAAAAGCGCCCTAGATGGGGACTCAAGAACAGACAGCGCTCGCCCCGCGTAACTCTCCCTTGTGTGCGCGTTTTACCATGCCGAAGCTTTGACGAAGCCATGACTAAGTCTAACTAAAGAAAAACACTGGAACCGAGAACAAACCTCGAGCTATTTTTTAGAGTCAAAGCAAAAATGTAGTATAGCTGAAAGTGTCTGGCGGTTGGAAAACCATTGTGTGGATTGAACTACAACCCAAATTGTAAGAGACCGGGAAGAACAGCTGTAACACATGCACTCACTTCCGTGTTATAAACAGCTAATTTACTATTTTCTCCTTCCCTTTCGGTACTTAAACAAATATATAAAAAAAAACTGAAGGAACGAAATTATTTTACTCTTGCTTTTTGCCTCGTTAAAGCTTTCGATGTTCGAAAGATTCCTTTTCACAGCGAAATAAAGCGAGCTTTTGCTTAGAATGGGGAATTCGAGGGCGATGCTTTTCCGTTTTTCTGTAAAAGACACAATTCACAATTTCACCTTACCCCCCCCCCCCCCCCTTTCCATCTTACCATTCGATTTTCCATCTAGGCAACAGATGTGTACACGACAGCATATACAAGCTTGACCTGCATAAGGTGTGCGCCTTTCATATACCAGTAGCCTGAAATTGGCCGCGGGATCTTTCAGATGACTTGATTTTTTTTGTAAGTCTCGCTTGCCTCGCGGCTTGGACTTCATTTGTATTGCGAACGTCGGCACGTCTGTCGGAGCCCGAGATGAAGTGGATTTTGCGGTGAGTCCAGATAAGCCACGGGAATAAATGAGATTTCTCTCGAGTGTAGTAGCTACTCCCCGCCGGGCGCGTATATATAAACATATCGATTTTGGGGAAGTGCGCAAGGCTCGGTCGCTGTTTTCTTTATTTTCCCCCATCAATTTCCGTCATCCCGTTCAGAGTTAGAGTAATGAAATGTGCGACTCCCGACGTTACGTTTATTTATCCCTTTACTCTTTTCTCCTTGTTTTTATTTTCGTCCTGTTTTTTTCGTTTTTTTTTGTCGTGCTTGCTTGCTTTCTTTCAAAAACAAACAAACAAAAAAACCGGATCGCAGGGGCGCAGTAAACAGATTATTTTAATGTATACCACGCCGCTGGGGCTGCGGAGGCGGCGGCTACGAATCGTGGGAACAAAACGCGCCTTGTTTTAATTTCAAATCAGGCTATAAGCATCCGAGGGCCGTCCGACCTTTTTGATAGAAAACGGTAGCGGAAAGGGCTGCCGCAGGGTGAGGAAGGGGAGCGCTAAAGACACGCTGTGCTGTCTATTCACGTGCTTCTTGACTGGTCACGTGGTATTTGGTTAGCACGTCGCCGAGATCAGGATCGGCAGGCTCCAGTGCGAGTCACCCTATTCGAGTACCTTTACGTCTACTTCGCCTGCTTCGGAAGGCGACGGAGGCGTTTTAGACAAGCAGTCCGCGAAGTCATGGCTATTTACAAACACGTTGAACCGCCTAACCTGCAATGAGGTGCATAAACGTAACTTGGTCATTCCGGCCTACCTCTCCACTGCCCTTTTACGTCGGTGGCTTGTTATTATCTACGTTCTTTGTCCTCGAACCGCGCTGTCTATTTCGTTCTCCCAGACGGCCTCTTAAGGCATTAAAGGGGCCCGCAACCCTGAGATAAACGCTTTCACCCTTCTTGCCGTGCTGGAAGCCCTGAGAATGCTGTAGGTATTCCCAGCACAGAACGGAACTGCGCGATCTGCTCGTTGCCGCGGACACGCCGTCTAGTTTCTGCTTTGCTTTGTTGCGATTTTCTTTAAAGGAAGCCGGCCAGCAGCCGCTACTTGCTCGAATGACGTCATTTGAGCAGGCGTGTCCATGTCAAGGAAAGAGAGAAAACCTTTTGAGTAAGTTTCTAACACCTGTGCTACACGGCAACTTTCGATTGGCAGTTGAACGCTCACAGTCAAGTGCACCCTGTGTATTTGCAATGGGGCGCTCGATAAACAATTGGTTCAAAGGCCTCCGGAAGGCCTTCGGAAGGCCTTTGAAACGCCCGTGTAGGACAAGTGTAAGTTATCTGATGTGCGCAGAGCAGTAATATTTGGCTGACTTGCTTTGTGTCCCCATATTTTAAGCACTGAAAGCTCTTGCAAAAAATTACACCCACCTCCCCTCGCGGGAACCACTGTGTAGATTCGACGCATATGGGGTTCCGTTGTTGTTTCCGTTAGGTTGATTCTCCCATCGCGTGAAACGTGCCGTGAACCCCCTGCCGCGGCTATGACACAACGTGGCGCGGCTATGACGCAACACAATCCAACACAATTCACTTTAATTCAATCAAATCAAATCAAATCAAATCAAATCAAATCAAATCAAATCCAAGTCAAGCCAAGCCAAGCCAAGCCAAGCGAATCCAATCCAATGCCCCTCGCGAGAGAGTGTTCGCTATCGGAGAGGAGAGGGGGTGAGCGGCGGAGAGCGCAGCTCGCGCGGCGAGGAGAATGGGGGAGGGGTGTGGACGGACAACGACAACGCCGTATGGAGGGACAAGGCGAGTGAATGAGATGCCGTCTCATCTAAAAATTGAAGTGATGCAGGGTGCCTTCAAAGTTACTTGAACAGTCAACATTTAGGCACCCAGAAAATTTCGCACATCAGTTACAGCCTATTGCGCTTCAAAATTCCCGGTTCCAAATGAGAAGGAATCTCGGAGTAAGGTGTAGCGATGCGATGGTAGTGTTGCGATTAGGTGGACAGCACACGTGAAGCATGAGCGATTCCAAACATATGGTAGGATATCCACTTACTCCTGGTACGCAAAATCCGTCTACGTTATTAATATAATAACACGCCCGGCGCGAGAAAGCGGGGTGGAAAAAACAAAAAATAATTTGTTTTCAACAAGTAAGGTGTGTAGGAACTGGAAGTTTTAATTTACATTGTCGGCGAAATCCGTGGGGATTAAATTATTGAGGGCTAAACTTTCATATTCATAAAACAATCCTGAATAATGCATCACCAACAGTATTATTGCTTTTGCAGGAGCACGCTACTTTTGAGCTTGTTTTAAGCCCAGAACAAGTAAAAAATTGAACACTTCGCAGCAGTCCATGACGCCAGGCTCAGTACAACTACATCCTAGACACTAGGGCCAGATTTCCGTGTGCCATATATTATCACAAAAGTCTGAGAACACTGTAGCACACATTTTGAACTCAGCGATCCCCAGTTTCGTACAATACAAACAATATATAATATAACATACATGGAAGTAAGGATTACTGAAAGAAGTTACACAGATAATAACTCGCTAAAAGCCTTGGTGCCAAAAAGCAAGTAAAAAAAAACATTTGTATGCGTAATGATGGAGCTGGAGTAGCTTTTAGTTTTGCGAGAAAAATAGCCTGTCGTATGGGACATGGGATGGTGTCTCTTGGAGCTGTCTATTGTGTCGTCTTCTCGAAAAACGGCAACGTTGCTCACTATGGCTGGGGTCGTGCGTAGGCGTCTACTACGGTAATTAAACACCCCCGCAACCTATCTGCCGCCCTCGCAAAGTGCGGTTGGAGCTGGTCCCTTAACCTCGATCTAGTGCCGTGCACACGTTCATTTTAACTTTCGGTCCCCTTAAGGCAAAAAACGCCAGAAACAAGAACAAAAATGGGCGCGGCAACCGTGGCCATCTTTAAAAATTCATAGCGCGTACAAACAAGGATGCAGGGGAGAAGTGACTAACGTCCAAGTTGTTTTACTTAAAAGACACGCGCGTTTTAATATTCGCACCATTATCTCCATGGCCGTTTTCGGGTCAGCCACGTCACGCGTAGCGGTAAGGCGCTAGGCACTGCATCCGGTGGTGACGAAACGCGAACGCGATTTCATCGTTTGCTTTTGTTGGCTCGAGAGCCGACGAGCTCGGATTTCCCTTCTCGCCGTGCTAACGTTCGCTGTTCATCTGTTTAATACGTGCCACTGCCACGAAATCGCATACCCCTTTTCCCGGAATTTCGAAACGGTGTATCCAGAAGTGACGTCAATGATGACGCCACTGGCAGTATCGTAATCGTGATGAAGCGTCAGTTAGCTGCGGAACTAATCGATAATGCGGGCGAAAGCTGACGCAAATGAGCAAGTAATGCTCAAAAGCGGCGCCAACAAAATACAAAAATATGAACCAGGGACCGACTGGTCGTTGCAACCTTGGCGTTTCATATAACTATATACACTAGGAGGAAATCTGTCACTGAAATCGCGTGCCATCGTGGGCACCGCCATGGCCGCAGGAAGCGTTCCTCTTCTACTTGGCTCGGATTACAACTTGCCTTCTTTTGGCCCTTACGCCGAAGGGGACAACAGGAGCATCAGTTTTTTTTTTTCTTTTCACGGAAGAGCTGTTCAGGCTTTTACTTCTGCTGTCCAGCGTTAGCACAAACAAAATACTTAGAAAAAAACGCCGACCTCACGTGAGCGTGCGCCTAGTGGGGAGCACAGAGGCCGAATTCGCGAATCCGGTAGCCGGGGGTTATAGCGCGTGCATACGCGGTCCACTGTGGAAGAAATGTGAAAGCCTGCGTACAAAACGATCCGGGCTTGCCAGTCATGGAGAACTTTCAGCGGCCAGTTCGGAAATCCATGCGAGGTGCAACATCCAGGTCTCACCGACGAAGAGAGAGTGGTCGCCGCCAGCTCTGCTGCTTCTCCAGCCTTTCACCCCTAGCGCCAGCAGCGCCAATTTTTTTCAGGTTGAATGAAGCTCTTCAAAAATGCCTTTGAAGGAGTGTTTTTTCAGCAATAATTTTTTGTTGCAAAAAAAAAAATGTATCTGAAACAGTCTTTCATGAAAACTAATTTTTTTTTGTCTGCGATCCGCCTGAAGTTCTGATGGGCCAAGCCATTCGTTCAAGAGTTGCGAAACACTACGCAAAAATACATTTTATCCTTTACCTGTTATTTCAAATGAATAACTTACGACAACAGTCCGTAAAGGTTGTACACATACCAGTAAACATCTAACCCACGTTCGTTCAACCTAAGCAAACCGACGTGCACTTTATAATTGCAGACCTACCCCACATTTTGATCCATATAGAATAAATATATATATGCGAATCAGAAAATGGGAAATGAGGGGCTCGGTGAAAATAAGACAGAAAATAAAGTTTGGCAGTCAAGAAAACCTCGGAAAGCAAAGGGAAGGTTGTGGTGGGTCATAGAAACAGGTGAATAATTTTTTGAGAAAGAAAGAAAGTGGTGAAAAAATGCCCGCCGGGTCGGATCCAAACCCACGACCTCCAGAATTACCGGACTGATGCGATAACCACAACGCTACCGGCGGGGCTATTTCCCCACCACTTTCTCGGGTATTTATGTTAAGGTATTTTTGCTTCCTGCACTTGGGGGTGGTAGCCAGCGCCACTCAGACTATATTGCAGGTCTATCGATTCCATTTAATCACTCTAGTTTTTTCAACTTCCGCATTTTGGTGCGACGTCTTTATCAAGAAAGTCCGGGAATCCATACCGCAACTACAGGCATAGAAAGCCTAGCGCCCAAGCCATTACGTCATAACAGCGGCTTATAGTTACAGTGGAATTCGTAGAGCGTGCAGCCCGTCTGTTTTTCTTCCCTTTTTTTTTCTCGTCTGGTATTTTGTCTTCGCCTACCGGTCCTCGGAGACGGGTGGTTTCGACTCCTGTCACCATGGCAACGGTGTGTATTGCATTGCTCACCGTTAAAAAAATCGAATCACGTTTACCGAGCTCACAACGACGCGGACATGCTGGGGTTGAACTCGAAATAGCGAGTAGACAGGCAGTGATGTGAACCCTACAACCTGACTCGCCCGGCTCATGATGCGTTAACATGAGAAGCCGTCTGACTGCGTGAGCACGAGCGTTGTCAAACGTCCACCACCGCTCCACTCGTATTAGAGACCTTTGAAAACTGCACACATTATGCCAACTAAAGTTGCGTTCAGGATGCTAACGTGGCGGCAAGCGCACAAAAAAAAAAATCCAGCAACGCGGGAACAGCAAACTTGCGCGTTGAGCTGAGCCGGGCGTTCCCCACATAGAACGTTTTCATCGTATTTTTGTTTAAAGTGTTTCATTCAGAAATACGGAAATCAGCAGCGTACTGAAGAAGAAGACGAAGAGAAAAGGGAGCATGGAAGGCAGCCTGTGTGCAAACGAACAGCAGTCACGGCTGGTGAAAACAATTTTTTTTCTTGTGACTCTGTCCTTGTTTGACCTTGGCGTCCAATATACAAGCACGCTTGAACGCAAGCCACAGCTGGCACCAGAAGCAGACTTCATACTCCCTCGATATACGCGGCCTAGCTGGATGCTTATCTATCTATCTATCTATCTATCTATCTATCTATCTATCTATCTATCTATCTATCTATCTATCTATCTATCTATCTATATATATATATATATATATATATATATATATATATATATATATATATATATATATATATATATGGTAAGCTGCAAGCTGCGCCCGGCAGCACTATCCTTTCCCCCTGCCGTCTGAAAGGAGGAGGGCTACCGTCCTGTCTTGCTCAGGCGTGCATACGAGATGAGCTCTGTCAGCCGCGCGGACGTGGTGCGTCGTGCCACGGGCACCCGTGTGCACTTCCCCATAGCAGACAGGCTCCTCCCTCGCGGACTCGCGGGGTATGACGTGGGGGAAGGCCGTCGAGTCCCTTCATATTACGCCTCGTTTGGCACGCTAGTTGCGTTCAGTGCGGCCGAACTTGTTCCTTGCGATTGAAGCCACGAGTGCGGAAATATAGTATGCGCATCGCCAGGGCAACTTCCGCTTAGTAACGAAAAAAAAAAAAAGAACGTCACGCGAAAGAGGACAACTTAACCCACTTTGGCCAGTTACCGAGGCCGCTCATCTTCCGAGCATTAACGTCATGGTGAATTGACGCAAGACAGCTTCATCAAGTAAGGGGGCTCTTTTGGGAGCCTTCCGGTAGCGACGGCGTTTCATCAAGAATTTGCTCCTCGGAGGTGGGGTGTCTGGTTCTTTCTTTATAAAGTTGTGAGTCACGGCATCTCATTTTGATTTTCAGGGCAGGAAGTTTCAAGTTGTGACGAAATTTCTTGTTACTACTACCCTTCTGGCTTCTCCGCTGTCAACGCGGCTATAATCCAGATCTTTGGGCGCACCGCTGCTTTGATGAATCCCCACTTGTTGTTTTTACCTAGTGTCGCAACAAGCCCGTTCAAGTAAAGCCAACAGTGACGTAGCTTTCGTGTGGCAACTGAACTTGCAACACTTTTGAGACGAAACTTGTCTCCTACACCGGATAACCCTCTTATTCTGCTCTTATTCAGACAGCCAGAGAAAATCTATCGGCCTGTAAAGCTTTACCATTCCCCAAATACGGAGAAAGATATTCTTGGTGATCCGCCTGTCTTATGGGCAACGTCCCTGTAAAATTTTAATTCTTTAAAAATGGCCATGAAGATAAAATAAAAGTTTGGTTCTTTATAAAAACTGCTTTGCCCCAATAACAATTATACCAATTTTGTCGCAACCTTCAAAAAAGCAATGGACATGTTAAAAGAAAGAGATTGAGCAGTAAGGCAGTCCCTTCCTCGCCAAGTCTCTATGTAGATAGATATATTGTAGGGTTCAACGCGCCGACGCAACGCAGGCGATGAGGCGCGCCGTAGTGAAGGCCTCCGGATTAATTTTGGCCCCCTGGGGATCTTTATCGTGTGCCGAAATCTCGTACACACGGGCGTTTTTGCTTTTCTCCTCCATCAGAAAAGCAGCCGCCGCGGTCGGGAATCGAACCCGCGCCCTCGTGCTCAGCAGCGCAACGCCTTAGCCACTGAGCCACCACCTCGGGTAAGTCTCTATGTCGTTAAAGGAACTTCTTAGGACGAATAGCGGCCGGTGACCTAAGTCACCACCAAAAAGCATGCCTGAGCGATCGCAGTAGGGCCTGTTGCTCCGTTTGATCGCATCACTTGAATTCTAACGTTCAGTTAGCACACCGATAATAATGTTTGTAGTGCTTGCCCATACTACGTCACTGAGGTGCGAAATTCGAATTTTTTTCAATATTTCTTGAATGTGTTTTTTTTGTTGTTAAAAAGCGTCTTTTGTGGCTGGAACGGAGCTGAGTGAGTTACCAAAGGCCCGTTGTTTCAAATAGAACAATGCTGTAGTTTGTCTTTATGGTCACTTTAAGCGTATAGGATAAGTGCGTTTTCACCTGTGCTCCAGATCGGTCCGTGGTGCACGGAACCCCCCCGACCTGGCCGAAATGCAATAAGGGCCGAAGCGGTGCTCATTTCGCTCAGAACTCCGAAATTGCGGGCCCCTGCTGGATGAGACCGGCCACCTCCTTGAGGCGCGACGCGCCTTTGGAATGCGGAGAACGGCGGACACGCACGTATTTGGACCCCAATCTGCCCCGAGCGACGCCACTACGAGATTACGGGCCCGCTTAGTTGTCGGATGCGGGCCGCTTATAAGCGTCGTGTACGTTTCTCGAACTATGTTTGCGCATTTTGATATGAGAGGGCAGTGAGTGAGTGAGTGAGTGAGTGAGTGAGTGAGTGAGTGAGTGAGTGAGTGAGTGAGTGAGTGAGTGAGCGAGCGAGCGAGCGAGCGAGCGAGCGAGTGAGCGAGCGAGTGAGTGAGTGAGTGAGCGAGTGAGCGAGTGAGCGAGTGAGCGAGTGAGTGAGAAGGAGTGAGTGAGTGAGAGTGAGTGAGTGAGTGAGAGTGAGTGAGTGAGTGAGAGTGAGTGAGCTTGCCTTGGTGGCTCAGTGGCTAAGGCACTGTGCATCTGAGCCCAAGGACGCGGGTTCGAGTCCCGGCCGCGGCGGCTGCTTTTCTGATGAAGGCGAAAAGGAAAAAAACGCCCGTGCGTTCGAGATTTCGGCACACGCTAAAGATCACCCGGTGGTCGAAGTTAATCCGGAGCCCTCCACTACGGCGCGCCTCATCGCCTGTGTAGCGTCGGCGCGTTAAACCTCATAATCAATCAAATCAAGTGAGGGAGTTTTCATTACTTCTCGCATTCTGTGATAACTGTTCTAATGCGATAATACAATTTTACATAACTTGTTGCTGAGCTAGTTGGTTCAACTTGAATGAAAATAAAACGTGGCGCTAAGCAGGCGTGGACAAAGAGAAGATACATCAGACGAACTTTACGATAAGATACGACAGACGAACGAAAGACAAACTTTTGCTGGTAGTCCTTGCGATACTTGGGCCTTCCCGTGCCGTATGATTTAGCCGCGTTTAAAGATCGTCGCCTTCGGCATGGAATCCGTCCAGTTCCTGAAGGCCTTCCTGAACTCCTGTACGGTAACACGACGATTATAGTTAACTTACAAGCACTTCGTAATATACTGATTGTATGGTTTAATGCGCCGACGCAACGCAGGCGATGAGGCGCGCCATAGTGGAGGCCTCCGGATTAATTTTGACCACCTGGGGCTTGGCAATATAGAAGCAGGTTACCTTAAACGGATCTTACCTTTATTTCGAACAGCTTACATTATTTTCGATGACCCCAAAATCCAATCTTCGCCTTACCCTCAAACCGACGCGCTTTTGCAATCACCAGGGTTTTTTTCTTCTTTGTTTCTGCCAGTTGTCGTTCTTCAAGTGTATTTTCTGTTCAAGGCTAAGCATAAAAATAGGAGGAGAGGGATGTCCCGCTTTGAAAACGCGCTATTTTGTTCAACGCCGAAAAAAGAAAAATGTCGCAACGCCCCAGTCAATCATGCATACCGACACACAGGCGCCCTCAACAAGACATAAACTCATTTCTGTCATTGCACGCCAACCTAAGGGTTTAGTACCACTAAGCACATCAGCCTTGCGGCGTCCTCTGCAAAACGGTAAGCCTATCCCGTCATCTCGTTGACGCTAAGCAAGATATCCCCAGGCCAATGCGCCGCCACGTTTCCAATCAATTAGGGCACTCACTGGCGATCGTTCACCGTGCGCTGGCATTCTGCAGCCGCATATGACTCACTTAGCGGGGCCATTGAGGCTCTATTCGTCTGTCAACGAACTGAAGAAGGACAATAATTCATTCATATTGCATTTGATTGCGGAAAAATTGCGTTTGCTGGCACTTTAAATAATGGTCAAGGTAGCTTCAACTTGCTTCGTTGCAAACAACTGCTGCGAATCCCCATATTAACGGCTCCTCGATTGCATATTTTTTTAGTAAAAATTCCCTGCTTCAAATTGCTTTTCATTCCATATGAGATTTGAAGGCTTTATTCTAATGCTACACAAACTATTCTAGCAAACAAACATCCAAGCGCTAATGCTTCTCTGCTGTTCTTCCCTTGACGTATACACCATCCCCGTAGGGGCGGAAGAACTTTGGCTGCTAACGCATTAACGTTACTCCTGTATCGTTACAGGAGTACCATTTCATCGTTTCTGCTGCTGTTATACCTGTTTACCGAACCTGCCATACTAGCATGCCGAGGCTCAACACTTTATTCAAACTTATCGTCTCTCCAAATAACTAATAAAGCTAGGTTAGAAGTACCCGGATGTGTATCCTCTCCGTCAAAAGAAGCGGTCTCCTACCAGAGCAAACAAATCCGGTGCTCAATTTCCTCCTTCTGCTCTCGCTACGTCTTTCCTTCTTTCGTTGCTGGTTTTCGTCTCGTTGAGTTCTCTGTTAACCAAGATCGCTTCGCCATTTGTCAGGGCCTGTCTCGCAACCAAACTTACGTGCAGTGCTCTGGAGGTTGTCCGTGCGGCGAGCCTTTTCAGGCCACCAAGGAGCGTTGGTCTACGCACTGCACCCAACCTTTTGTACTTGAGTGCTCTCTTTATCGCTGGGAATTATTCCATAAAAGTCGCATTCGCGGCGACAAGAAGTCTCGATAATTGGTCGCAAAATTTGCTTTCGTTTCGAAAGCGTGAACTATCCGACAATTTCCCTTGCGTTTTGCGACCTGGTAACACACGGCTATGAGATTGGAATAATTTTTCAAAGGGAGTGGTTTATGATTTCCTGCCTGAAAGGACGTCTTAATAACACTAAAACGAGAAACGGACCGTGGGTTTTTGTCATGTCGGCATGAGTGCGCGCGAATTTGTGTGGAACACTAAAGGCTCGTATTTCCCGCGCTAGTATTCAGTAGCAACTAAATCTACAAACTATGTTGATTCTTTTTTGTTTCCGAACAGTTTTTATGCAGGCAACAAAACCCGAAATAAATTTATGATCAGAGAGTAACCATAGTCGTGTCGTCACAGCTGAGCGGCCTGTATTCTATCAGCCTGAAGTTGCGGACTATGGCAAAGGTACTTTTATTTTCAGGTCTGCGCTCTCTACTGCGCATGCGGCGTAACACTGGCCACGCCCACACAATGGCGGATACACGGCGACGCACACATGCTGGCACCCCGGCCTCTCCAATAATATTCTGAGCGGTTGTGACAAAAGACCAGAAAATAATGTCCATATTTTCTTACGTGTTTTGAGAAGCCTGCGTCATCTTAGGCGTTTTCTTCAAAAAAAAAAAAAATGATCCTTTGAGTTGGGAAGCCCGCTTCCAGGGAGCGTGCAGGTCTTTCTAAACGCTTAAAAAAGAAAGACTCGCTACACGGCGAAGAATGAGGCGCTAATAATGTGGGCCTATTGTTAGCATGCTGGCGGGGCCCGGCCCGCTCTCTGTCGAACGTAATGGAAATTCCTGCTCGTTTATTAGGCACAGGCACGCCAGGGTGAAAGAAGCACGGCCGGCGTATTAATCAAAGCCCAGACGTCGTAGACTCGGGAAATAAGCGAAGCAAACCGTATACGTCTTCATCATCTCGAGAAAGCACTCATCGCTCGCATAGAGTATGCGATCGAATGGCGGTGCCCCTATCAAAGGTACCCACACGTGCGTTCTTCGATAAAGGTAGTCTTAGTCGTTCCGATGTGTTTGCTCGCCTCGGATCTATTTCCACGAAGTGTGTTATGGCAGAGAAAAAAAAAACGGGCAAAACCATACTAAGCTGCTTTAGGTGAGGGAACAGTGGCAGAAGTGTTCACGATTAGGAAACGTGCTTTTCTAAAGGATCATTGAAGAATGCCATACCATAGCGCTTCGATTGTGTCTGCTCGTCCTTAAAATCGATCTTTTGTCCATTTGAAGCAGAGATAAGAGTAATTTTATTCATTCCTGAACGACAACCAAATCAAGGCAAATTCGAAGAAACAAGATCGGGAGGAGTTGTGGTGGAAACGGAAATTTTTTTGGATTAAATTATGAGACCTGAATCTTAGACCACGAGCTGAGCGCCTCTTATGTGGCCAGTGCTAGTGACTACAAAGTGAACAGATAGTAAAGCGGACGTGTTTTCCATGTCTTCAGCTCCTGCAGAATGATGTCGTGCCATCCCTGCATTCTAAATAATTTCTGCCTAAGTGCTTGAAGGACGGGCCACGCAGTCCTCTTACGGTTTAATTAATGCAACTCCCGAAACCACAAAAGCCTTTCTCTTTTACTTCCCGCATAAGCTCGGATGCTCTTTTCTGGTGAAGAACGCCAATTATTTTTGCTCTATCCCGCTCCCCACGGCCACGATGCAGCTTCGCCCTAAGCGGGCTATCAGTGAATGGCCAACCAATCGCACCCATAAGATTGCTATGATCGCCGGCCGCTCGACCATCCCGCAGCACAGGCCCGCAGACCGGCCTTTGATGAGTGTACGTCGTACCCGTCTCCCGCTGTTCTCCCCGTCCTGCTCGCGCCGAACCGTCCCCGCACGCATTATCTCGACTCCCTTCGATCCCACGGTCCCTCCGGAGTGAGCATCGCGAAAGAACGGCCCAATCGCATATGCAGTTGCCATGGGTGGAGCTCTTAGCTAAACATGCAGCGTTCAGTCTTTATTGTCCCAGCGACTCAGTAGCGACACTGGCGCCTTTTGTGGGCGATGGTCTGTTATCACGCTGCACTTTAAAGGGACTCTGCAACACTTCAGATGAACGCTCTATCTCTTTTCTTCACGTCTGGAAGCAGTGCTAGAGCTTTAGTTATCGCCAGCACGAGACGGTGCTGCGTGGTTTGCTCGGCGCAGCCGACACGCCTTCTGTTTCTGCTTCGCTCTTGTGGCTTTCTTTTTAAAGTCGCTTTTGCATGAGCTCATTGTTGTAACCAGAGTCCTTCAATGCTTCTCTGGTCATGAAACTCCCGGCCAAGCTTTGTACGAGGACAAAGGCTACCGCGAGGTGCGCCACCTCAGATCGGAGGGCATCGGGCGCGGCCGCCGCTGCTCTATAGCCAGACCGGCAAGCAGGAACGCAGTAGCAACATGTCTGTTCACACCAAATTTTTTCGTCACCCACAAAATGATAAGTCCATTTCAGCGGCCCACGACACGTAAAGCGAAAGCGCACTGCTGATAACGCGCCGAACGTCCGTTCCCTGCCAAACGCGCTCGGACCACTTCCCCGGCTGCCCTCCGATCAACACCAGCGCCGCGGCGCGGCCTCCCTGGGCAGCGCGCCAAGTTCTCCCATAGCGTGACGGCGGAGTTTCATGACCAGAAAAGTATTGAAGGACTCTGCTAAGGAGGGCCAATAGCCGATACACCACTGCAATGACGTAATTTGAGCACTCGAAGAAGAACGACATAACCGGGGTATATATATAAATCTCTTGAGCAAGTTTCTAACCTATCTGATTGGCACAGAGGATTAATTTTGTGGCTGAGGTACTTTGTGACCCCCCAATCTAAGTGACGAATGTGTTGGTTGACTACGTTCTGCAAGCATTTAAGATTTCGACATAAAGTTGAGGAAAGTGTTTCAGCTTCCGTCCAATAGCGCCTTGAAGGTCAGGACACAAATTATCATCGGTGACGTCTTCAATGCTTCTGTAGCATGCTGGTCGGTGTGGCTTCATTTTACTGTCGTCGTGTGAGTTGTGAAAGGAGACGGAAGACGGCGAAATAGTTCGGCTGTTATCGTTCGTTATCATGCCTTGTCTGCGCCGTCAGTCGACAGCGCCCAGAGGTAAATAGATTATCTTCAATGACGGTCATAGGCTGAAAGCTTTTGGTTGTGACCGCGATCAAGCGTTACGCCTTTTAGGAAAAAAGAAGAGAGGTATGAGCAGTGAATGTGATATCAAATTAACCTTGTCTGGTCTTATAGGCGTTTTCTTTCTCTCGCCTTAGGAACACCGCAATTTTTTTGTAAACATTCTAATTTGTCATCCTCCAGAGCAAAAGAAAAAAAAACTAGGAAAGTAGTGCACATTGCATATCTCATCAAAGGATGGTCCAGCGAAGCTGACCATCATTTCGGGACAGAATAACAACAGATGGACGAGTAAATGATAAGAGCCAGTGACAGTCTTCCAACCACTCACTAATGTGGGCACGAAACAAAGATCACACCTAAACGCGCTCTCGCTTTTTTTAAAGTGGAAGCTTTCGTAGTGGGACCGATGCCGTTCTGCCCCAAAACTAATGCATGTCCCCATAGACTAGTTGGTCGACCGAAAAGCTTTGATAGATCTCTGGACACAAGGTGCGTGCGTGAAACCGAGCTGCCATTGCGTCAAAACGCTTACTTTAAAATCCCGAAAAAGGAACGGTTCTAGATAAGGCAATACAGGCATCGGTCATGAAGAGCAGTAAAAATAACATGCATTTATCGCATAAACCACGTATCGGTACGCATTTAGATCTTTCGTGGATGTGCTCACTTATTACGCGAAAAATCGTCGCGTGGGTTCGTTCTCCGTTTGCGATTGGCGTTGTTGAAGGTTTGACGATCGATTAGACGCACTTTCAGCGAAGGTTGGATGCACTTTAGCTTTCGCGCTTCTTTCAACTTGCTTTGGGAAGGAATGGTAAATTTTGTTGTGGCTACATCGACGATGGTCACTTAAGATTCTGGACTGTCCATAATCACCCGCTTCGCTGTTCAAAAACCTCCAGCTCAAGAGGTTCGGACGTCCTCCCTCGAGGAACGTGCTTCTGGCCCGCTCTTTTACACAAGCGGACAAACTAAACACGGTACCTGTTGGTTGTCAAGGGGGGCTAGAGTACACCCGATACTGCCAGACTCACTCCGCCAATGGGGACTCAAATTTCGTGCCTATTCAATGCCTTCAAAGGCGTTATTTTCCTGAACTGAACTTAGTCTCCTGTTGCTGTATCCACTCGAAAACCCCTCCCCGGTGAGGTGCACGTTTGCGTCACCTGTTCTGTTCGGGCCACACGGAAAGATACGGCGGAGGCATCCTTACCTGTCTTCCTGAGGCCGAAGCTCTCATCGGACGGTGACTTTTACGCGTCTCGCCAGGCGTTGTAAGGCCGCATTTTATCCTCTCTTAAATCCTTCACCATCCGCTTTTTTGGGACCATTTCTCTTTCCTCTATCTTCGCAGGTTGTACCTGCGGAACGTGTTGCTGGGCGTGTTCGTTTAGGTCTACAAACATACTGAGTGACGCAAATACACAACACACAATAAAGAAGACACGGACGGGTGCTTGTCCGTGTCTTCTTTATTGTGTGTTGTGTATTTGCGCCACTCAGTATGTTTGTGTACCTGCGGAGTAGCGCGTAGGCAGTCGTTCCTTTTTACAGGCTGCTTTGCGTTTAAGTATAAGAACTTTCTCCGTTGTCTTTCTCTCGCTGTTCTTTCACCCGCCATTTCAAAAGTATTGGGGACTGTGTACCCGCCATAGGCAATATTGGAACGGATTTTGCTGACGAGTGCAGCAGGTGGTGTTGCCAACTGCGCGCTCACGCGACATCAAACTTCCGAAATAAAAAAAAATAGAACCTGCCTGCGACCGTGATTTATACCCGCAATAGATCCTCCGTCAGGAATTCCAACTTCAAACACGACGAATTGTATAAGCCCAAAGCCCACTATCAAAAGGAAGAAAAATTCGATGTGTTTACGGTTCCGAGGCATTATCACACATATTGGAGAAATTTCCATCGCGTCGGAAGCTCTGGACCAACGCAACCGTTCGTCCATTGGTTTAGCTTTATTTTGTCCCTATGCGTGTCCCTATAGGTCACTTGATCAGGATTTCTGCAAGCTCCTCAGCATGAGACCATGGGTCCGAGTTTTGACGGCCGGGTGCGTAGTTTTTCGTCTCAAGGCGGTATACGAGAGCGCGTATGTCACGGAGCGTTATGTACAAATTGAAGCTCTCCGCCGATATGAAGAAAACATGAAGAGATCCGGAGCGCTCCACGAAGGCCGCCTATGCCACGTGTTTCATTGGCGCCTGAAATCTTTCTGCAAACTTTAACCCAGTGCTACCCCAACACAACAACGCGGTTTCGTTTAGGCTTGTATAATGGATGGCGCCTAATGAAGAAGGAAAAAAAGAATCAGAGCCCTGTTCTCGAGAGAAAGGTGGTTAAAACCGCAGTGAAAGTGAAAGTCCAGAATACAAACTGTTTCGCCGTGTCGAAGTGGCTCAGTTGTGTAAACGTCGGCTTCCTAACGCGGGCGACTTAGGTTTGTATCCGACCTCGGGAAGCGTCTTTTTTTCTTTTCAGGCGTTTGATGGGCCTTTGTGGAAACCGATTATCATCATGTGTCCTCCTGTCGTGTAAAGTCCGCTTCCCTGCAGTGCGTTTTTTTCCGTACGGTCACCGTCAGGGAGGCGAAAAAAAGGTTCGCTTTAAAAATTATTTATAGCGTCGTGGTTTGAAATTGTAAAGCAAGAGTGCGGCGTGGCATGGAGAATGAAGGAATGTATGCCTAATTACATGCGATAATCTTGGGGTATTTTGGAAGGGATGGCGGAACGTACGTCGAAGTATCACCCATCTTTATCACCATCGTCATCGTCGTATTGAATGGCCGGTGGTCATGTGAGGAGGACGATTTCGCATGAGGATGGCGATAACAGTGTAGATGCCAAGTTTCGGCTGAGTGTGTCAGCACCGGTAGCACCGGTAGTATGCATGGATTGTACTTCATCCCTTTTAACGTGAACCCTTCTTGGAGTACTCGTTGAGCGCTTCGTGGTGGCGGCGGTGCAGGGGCGCGTGAGGTGTGGCATATGGAGAAGCGTGATCGGCAGGATAAGTGGACAGGAAGCAGGTCGACTGGAGAGTAAAACGGTGGCAGAAACGGGAGATGGATACTTATGAAAGCACTGGGACGTTTTGGAAGGAGTGGGCGAAATGATCGATTCGGAGTGGTCGAAGTGCGGTGGAAGCGACAGGCGGCAACATACTCCTGCATAACGTTTGACCCCTCTGCCACTATTTAAACGAGTAATTTGAGTAACTAATTTTAGTCACAGAGCTAAGCTGCTTTTTGTTAATTAAAATTTCAGTCCACGCGGTTTTTCCGTGTAATTTATTTGTCGGGGGTAGGATAGGCCTCGACAGAGACAAATATATTCGTCCACCTCTTTAGTGCCTAATTACGTAGGCGGAATCACCGGCTAACTTCTTGGACATTTTGAACTAATGGCCTCGTCTGGCGAACCGCTGCTGTTCAGTACTACCAATTATTTTTGGCAAAACTGTTTGTCAATTGTCAAAAGTTCACTTAAGTGAACAAAGGTTGACCTAACTTGTAAATACACTGCTTAAGAACTCTTTTTCTGTTACGTTGTGCACTGCGTGTATTACTGTTTGTGAATCCCAAATGACCTCATTTGGAATAAGCTCAATGATTCCGTCACATCTAACGCCAATTAAACTTATTTTTTTTAGCACGAAAGTGTTTTATTCCCGCGTACACAAAGATTTCACCGTCGTCACATCCGTCACAGAAATGACGTCAGTACAACGGAGCAAGCGACCTGTGAAGGGGGCACCCCTGCACACAGGGTCTTCTTTCAGAGAAGCAGCCTTTAGTACTAAAGAGTACAGTATATGCTTAGAGTTGTTCGTTTTCGGGTTTTATATTTTAACACGAAAGTTATACATGCCGGTATACACCAAGATTTTGCTGACGTCATATCCGTCACGGAAATGACGCCAGTAAACCTTTGCCGAAGCGATCCGCCAGCATGACGTCGCTCGCCAAGCACATCCACGAGACAGCCGCCAACCCGCAAATGATGCTCAGCTTCAGATTTCGCTGCACATTTAAATTTAGAAGAAGAAAGACCAGTACGCCGACCACGAGTTCTTTCGAGTTCTTTCGAGGAGACCACAGAAGCGGTTTGTGGTCTCCTCCCTTTTCCGCAGAGCGGACAGGATCTGCAGCAAGCCAGAGGACCGGGTGGCGGACAATGCGCGAGTTCACTACGACCTTTCATCGCGCGGTTACCCTGAGGGCTTCATCGACTCTGTTCAGCGGCAGCGCCCTCCCCCTGCGCATGCTGCCGACGTCGGACCTCAAAAGCGGGCGGCAATTCGGTACGTTCCCGGCATCAGCGAGGCTCTGTCACGCATACTCTGCTCATACAACGCGCAAACTGCGCATGTGCCGTCTCGCAAACTAAGGCATGGACTTGTGAACGTGAAGGAAAAACTGCAGACAGAGAGGTATCCAGGAGTTGTCATTCCTTGTGCAGATTGCCTTTACGTCTATATTGGCGAATCAGGAAACTTTGCGAAGCGCCTGCATCAACATCGAAATGATGTAAACAAGAACCACGTGTCGACAAGCGCCCTTGCCGAGCACTGCGATGCATCGCACACAATCAACTGGTCTGCTGTACGTGTCCTCGCAAAAGAAAGGAATGCTACCTCACACGCCTGCGACTGGAATCGCGTCACATACAGACGACGGAACACACGCTGAATAGGAGCGCTTGCCATCAAGCTACGCAAGTTGTCTGCGCAGCGTTGTGAAACGTACTTAAAGCGATTATTTCCCTTCAAGATTTTATTGTGACCAAGGCTTCCATGTGGAAGCCGAAACGTTAATTCTTTTAAAACTGGAAAGAACTCGTGGTCGGCCTCCTGGTCTTTCTTCTTCAAAATGCATCCCGACCAGACGGGCTTGCGTCATACCCTTGACATCAATCATTTAACTTTCCTGTTGCACCGATTCCTATGACAGAGAAATCAACCAAGGTTTTTTTCTTAAAATGGTTTTAAAACTTTTCACTCCTCTGTGCCTGAATACTTGGTTACAAAACTGTCGTTCGCCCCGTGTTGGACTACAGAGTCATTATAGAGGTTCCTTACACTAAAACCAAAATTAACAAAATAGAAAGAGTACTTGAAAGGGAGTGCCCACTTATAACAATTTTGCTCGCACGTCAGTTGCGAAATTCTAGTGTGCCTCTAACGTACTCTGCTGCAGCCGTCACTCGGCGTACCAAAACCCAAAAGTGGTTGCAGTCTTAACCGCGCAAAGCCAGAAAACGTATAAAAAAGACGTTAAGTTCTTGCTACTTGCGCTCGTGTACGAGACTAAGAAGTAACGTGGCAGCAGACTACGCACAAAGCGTGGGTAGCCACAGAACGTCTGCGTGAAAAGGTCGGGGTAATAGTTGTGGTAGGATGCTATCCAACGATATAACTTAACGCGATTGGCCAACTTACAACGGCTGGAGTGTGAACGAAATAGCAGAGTACGCACAGGAGCCTAACCACCAGAGGAACGTTAATATTAAAAGAAAGCAAACAATCCACGCGGGGCTAATGTGGTTTTCTTTAGATATGCTTTTAATTTTACAGTTGCGGTGCACATTATGTTCTCAGTGAGAGTGTGAGATGAACAGATTGAAAAATGCACCTAGGCAAAATGTTTCCGCGCGGCGAACCCGCTTGAGTGGAATTGCATGCTCTATGCTTAGAGCAAAAAAACGTTGTTTCGTTATGCGTTTTATTTCCAGCCACAATCGTAAAAATGCTTACGAATTTCATTTTACTCTCGTTATAACGTCCTGAGATCTACAGAGAGACCTGAGATATATAGAGAGAGAAATAATAATTTATTGGGAGTTTAGCTGTAACGTAAAAGGAAGCTGGCTACTCCAAAGTTTCGAGTAATTAACAGGTACAATAACTGTCTTAAAGAACCAGTAGGTTAGAATAAGTATATTGAAAGAGCAACTGCTGAAAGATCACATGTTTGCTCAGAAAACTAGTTGCTGTGTACACAAACACACACACACGCACACACGCACGCACGCACACACGCAAACACGCACACACATACTATGTATATACATATTTCAGAGAATGGTTGACTCACGATTAAAAACAACTGGTCCTCCAGTCGAAACGTCAGTAAAACACTGTGTTTTTTAAATCGTGACTCAACCAATTTCTCAAATATTTCTGCTGGCGAGACGTTCCTTGTACTGCTATATATATATATATATATATATATATATATATAGAGAGAGAGAGAGAGAGAGAGAGATCTACAAATGTTGCGAAGGTGGTTCGTTGCAAGAATTTCGGATTTTGAGTCTTTCTCTCAATAAAAAAAAATTTTAGTAGAGGCACGAATTTTAGTTCGGACATTTGCTTATTTTACGCAAGTATATTATTGGCGACCCGTTCAATAATTACTACCGAATGGTGTCTGTGTACTGTCCCTTATCCTGTTTTTGACCTCCGGCTGAAAGTCCCACGGCCGCCAAGTCAGTCCTCCTCAGGATCCTACAACTCTGCGCAGAATGTACCTGATATTTTGATTAGTTTTACCCATGCTTCGGCGTATAAAACCCTTAGTGGTCTCCATTGCACAAATATCATCGGTGTTTGAAAGTGAGTTACTCCTTTATTGCTCTAAGATATCATACTCTCCTTCATGTTTGTTCAAATCCCGCGTGCGATGAACCTGCATATTGTCACGAAGTCAAAGACGACCCAGTTGTCTTCATAGAAAACAAGTTTATTGGAGCGAACTTGTGCTCCCCTAACAACTCAAAGAATACACAGGTGGCGAAGCAGCAGTCAACAAAGTGACGTGTGCAGGCGAGCTCTGGCGATTCGAACGCCGCGGCGTCTGCTGTGCGGGCTTTTATCTTTGGGCGCGAGTGTTTCTGGAACCGTCGGATTACATCCGGAACAAAGAAGATTATTGTAGACTGTTCACGTTAGTTCGGAACGCTCTCCGTGTTAGAAGACATTATACGTGTGGCATAGAAAGAAAGAATGGAACACGCACTTCCCTTGGCACACAGATAACACAGACCGGCACAGACGGGTGGTAAAAGCAAAACATAAATAAATAAACCAAATGCATGGTTCGCAGCAATATATTACCTACCTATCTGGATGCGTCAAGCAATTTTGATTTATAGGTACGTCGAAATTTGTGCACATTTTGAATCCTGAACTCGGACTAATCCTAATAATCATTTACTTCCCCCCCCCCCCCCGTTTATTTTTCTTTTTTTGTACCCGCAAATAAACATAACGTCGCTTGGTGTATGTTTTTAAAAGCAAGAGCTAGAAGTGAAGTGCAGCTAAAGCTACAACTAAAGAGCCAGCGAAGAGAATAAATCTTGAGCAAGTATGAGTTTGTTGATATTAAGTGTTTTCGTTTCGGTACCTTCAGCGCTTGTCTTGGGCAAACATGTTTGCTCTTAATTATCGGCTGTTCACCGCCGCAGATAAGCTAAACTTTATGTTCCAACCTATAAACCTCGACCATGTTTATCTAGTGGCTTCACTTTCTGGCGCCATCTGATTTTATTTTCAAGGGCGTACAGAAAACGTCTAATGCAAACACTCGGATGCAACGCGGAGCAGTTGTTTAAACAGCCAAAAAAACCCTCGTCTGCTTAACCCCCTCACGTCACGTGGCGCGTAAATCGAGAGGTAAACGGAAATTAAACAGATAAGCAAAAGGGTTGCATGTTCACCGCTAAGCACGTGTTTGTACGGCGCTAATTGGGGGCGGGGAGGGAGAGTTTAAAATAACAACAAACTAAACATGACAATAAAGAGCAAGGGCGTTTAGATAAAAAAAAATGGCCGCCATCCCGCCCTACAAAAGTGAATGTCCAGCGAAGTTTTTGTAAACCATGCTGAAGGGGGAGCGTATGAAATGTTTCGCGTCGTCTCAGCGGGACTGCGACATTGCGCTCGGCTTCTCTGACGGAAGAGCCTGAAGCAGCGTTCGCCCTCGAATGACGTCAGCCCCCCTTGTCGCGAGCAGCTGCAAACCAAATATTTGCCAGGAACACATAAGGAGTCCCATTGTTCACAGGCGCCTTATTAGCTATCGTGCGGTTTCAATGCTTGTTTTGTGGTTTTTTTAAAAAGAATACTGAACCCAATGCCGTATTCTTGATTGGAAGGATAGATTTCGCTGGCTTCTCTGGCGGCAAATGCTGGGTCCCGCCTAGCCTGAGGCATGCTGTATGTGTCTTGGGCGAGAACTGCTAAATCTGTACCTGGGTTCTTTGTTTACGACACGAAATTTTCTCACCAACGAGAGGCTAACAGCTTCGCAGTAGAACAAGCAAGCGGATAAATGTGAATAATTCTAACATACTGTCAACTCTATGTAAACAATAGTATAAACATATCAAAAGAAGGAGCGCGTCTAGTGAACGCGTGCGTTTTCATCACGGAGGAAGTGGTTTTCATGCCTACGCACGCAGCTGTGCACGTGTTTACTAAGTAGGATAAAAAAGGATCTTACTAATCCAAAATATCGTTCATCATCACAGTCCAGTTTTCGGTAAAATAGTTTGTCTAGGCAAATCTCTTGTTGTAAGGATAATACTTTTTGTCTGATATTATTCCCTTTTATTTCCAACCTTTGTGAACTTGGGCACACGTCTACATGGTTGACTGCTGATACACTTTTTGGCCTAAAACTTTTAAAGGCTGGAGAGAGAGAGAGAGAGAGAGAGAGAGAGAGAGAGAGAGAGAGAGAGAGAGAGAGAGAGAGAGAGAGAGAGAGAGAGAGAGAGAGAGAGAGAGAGAGAGAGAGAGAGAGAGAGAGAGAGAGAGAGAGAAGCAGCAAACGTTTACTGCACCAAACAAGAAAAACATAGGCGGCTGGTAAAAAAAACAATTTGCTGTAGATATACTCGATAAAAAAATCCCGCGCCATCTCCACTCACGTGGTACCTGGGGAGGGGCGAAGCATGCAGTGTATAGGTGTATTCGAAGATCGTCAGTTTCTCTCTTGCTACATGGCGCGCGTTGATTTGGCGCCGGAGAAGCGCCGGTGGGAGGAGCAATCGCGCGCGTGCTGAGGTGGCGGCGCCCTCTCTTGCGTTGAACCGAATTTAAGCAATTAAATGAGGGCAGACTGGCCGTAAGTTGTCTTCGTGTTACACGCCGCAGCATAGAAAAAAAGCATGCTTTACAGGAGAAAACCTAGTGTTTGAAATTAATTTCGAGACGAAATTTAACACATTTTCGTTAATAGTGCAAATAATTCCTCATTATTCCTGTATTTTAAGTTAGGTTAAATTATGTCAGGTAATGTTGAGTCGGTTTTATTCAGTGTAAACTTTTTTTTACCATCGTTTGGCATCTTCATTTGCCGTGACGATATGAGACGACGACAGGAGGCGTCGACAGCCCGAGCCCCTAAATGCTTCGCCCCTGAAAAAGGCTGAGCATTTATTTTGCCTCTTCTCTTATTTGCTTGAAGTTTAACGTTCGCTTCCTCTTGCAGCTATATTGTGTTTGAGTTGTCAAGGCCGTTTATTTGACTTCTGTTTTACTAACATTGGGCTCTTGCCGCGGGTATTTCGTGGCTTGGGTAATGCGATCGATCTTAAGTTATATTACTAAGCGTATTTGACGGCTGCTCGCCTCGTTGAGTAACGAAGGTTTTGTTGAGAGCTACGTTAGATAACACTAGATAACCTACCATAGGCGTCATTCTCGCCTGTTGTAAACGGGTCTTCAAAGAGAACGCGGCGTAACTGGCTGCATAACGGGCCATATAAGTATTACGCTTGGCTGCAGGCAACATTTCAAAATATTATGCGAATGGCTAGCGGTGATGAGATCGTCTGCGACGGAAGAAAGACGTTTTACAATTGAGTCAGGCTTTTATGTTTACGAGTTCATTATAAGCTACTTAAATAAGCTTGTCGCCCTAAAAAGGAACGGCACCGCGGAAATGAGCAAAGAAAAAGAAACGGAGATTTAAGCATGACGGCATCTTGAAACACGTATTCACCTGAAGACGAGCAGGAAAGGGTTTAAACATTCCTGACTGTACAAGAAGCTTTCTCGGTGCGAAATTGTTATTTCTTGCGAGTGGTTATCGTTTACCCGCTGTTATTTTCGGGTACCCGCCGCAAAGTTTTCTTCTTGCCTCGCCCGAGGCTAGGAAGAAATGAGGCAGAGTCGGTGAGCGCACTCGCTAACTTTCTCGAGTGAGCTCATTTTCGGAAGTGGTTGTCGCTCTCGATTTTCTCGCGCTCCCATTTGACAGCGCAATTTCCTTGAATGACGATATTTTTTCGCGAACGCTAACCGGGCCGCTAATTTAAAACGCGAATTCGTCTGCACCATTCACAGAACTTCGGTTGGTTTGGTTCCTTTCAACTTTTTTACGCAGAATTATCAGGTAACTGCAGATTTCGCGGGAGAGGGAGCAAGGAGGAAATCATAAATGTTGATAAATCGAATGCCTACTTTTCTGTCTTGATAAAAAAAAAAGAAATGTTGTCCCAACTGAAAAAGCAGGAAGAGAAAAGGCCAGGGAAAAATAGAAGAGCCGTCCTGTCCTTCAAAATTGTGTGGCCAGTGCAGCTAGCGGCCATGACACCATTCAGTAACTACAAGCTACGTACACATTAACGACGTCACACAGCACGCATGAGTCTGCAACAAACCCTTAGAGGTAGTTCGCGAACGTTGCACGGCAAGTGATGGCCATCGCGCGTAGACTACTTGTCGGGTGTCGAGATGCTCGTCTTACACCCTCCATCTGAAGTTGCTTTTTAAAGCAAAACTCTCTAGCTCTACCTGCCAATGGTTCTTTGGTGGCGTGCGGGACAAGAAACTCCCAACGCTGCTGGGGTGGGGAGGGCGCTTTTCACTCACGGAGCACAGTGTAGATGGCGCGGCGATAGGGTGCTCTAACCCAGCGTTCCCCGCACGCAGGTGGCTGCTCGCACCGGCGGGCGCGTCGACGTGACGGCTTTGTCGTCTGCTTTAGGGACAGTTGTATTGGGCCTGTTTTGGCGCTGCTTCGCGTTTACTGCGTGATTTCTTCGCACAGCTTGATTAACTTTGTTGACAGCACCTGCTGGGTAACCCGGACCCGACCGAATTAAGTTGGCGTACGGTAAAGATACGTGAAGGATCGGTTTCACAGGGCGGGAGAACAAAATATAGAGACCGCATACCGGCATTTGACCGCTACAGGAACGCTTCCTTTTGCGCACTGCTTGCCACGAATGGGACTCCGTTTTTCTAAATTGGTAATATCAATTCGGTTGTGCTTTAAGAAGTATTGCAAAATGCAAAAAAGCAACTGTGTCTGATAGATAGCGATTATAAACGTTTCCTCAGCTTTCTTGCAATTCTGAAACTTACTAAACTAACTAGTTTAAATCGGTATAAACGGGAATCACTAAACTCACATGCCGAATTGTTTTGGTGTCTGCGCTTGTGTCGCGTGGTAGTGTAGCGACGAGCTTGCACATCAGGATGGCTACGTTCCGCTGTCTCATCCTTCGAAAGACGTTTCTCTCCGTTTTCTTTCCGCCAAAGCGCGGCCGGGCTACAGCGGCGGTGTTCGCCGCTCTAGCCCGGCAGTGCCCGACGCTGCTGCGTTGGGGATGCCGCCCCCGAGAATTCCAGGTAACGGCTGGCCGAATCTCTGGTTTCACTCTTTGTAGAGCCACGTGTGTGAATTCAAGTTACGTCGCTTGGGCAATTGTTGTGGGTGCCGTTTAGAGCTTTGCTTTCCAACCACCTTCACAGCGTGAATTGGAGCCATTTTTTTTTGTCTTGCTTCTTCTCGCGGGCAGGGGGTGATCACGTGATCGGCGGTTGGCTTTGCCCGTGTTCGCGGCGTGGCCTTGAAATTACAGTAGTATTTCACAAGTTCACGTGGCCTTCTACAGCAAGTTAATTGGGACGCGTCCCGTTTTACTTCTAGAGGGACGTGAGCGGCTGTGTAGCGTTCATTATTTTGTTGACTTATTTTGCTCTCCGGGGGCGCGTGAGCAGTTCTGTCGGAGTGAAGTTCCCTTTGGCTCCTTTTCTTCTTCTTGTTTTCTTAATATCCCCGTTTCGGCACGCCTACACCTCCTTACCGCACGAGGACAACGCGAAAGATTCTTGCCAACGAGAGGCTAACAGCGTCGCTGTGAAATTTCAGATCACCTACGGGGCAGCACTCCGAAGCACTGTCCTAAACGTTTCTGACCCGCATCCCGTCGCTTCGCGTAGCCTTGGGCCTTTCGCACACAGTAAAGGTGATCCCCCGGCGATGTCAACGCTCCATGCAGTTGCTGTACATCGCATCTTCGAATTAGGCGTTGCGCTGCTGAGCACGAGGTCTCAGATTCGATTCCCGGCCGCGGCGGCCGCTTTTCTGATGGAGGCGAAAAGCAAAAACGCCCATGTGTACGAGATTTCGGTGCACGTTAAAGACACCCAGATGGTCAAAATTAACCCGGAGCATCCACTACGGCGCGCCTCATCACCTGCGTTGCGTCGGCGTGTTAAACCCTATAATCAATCAATCTTCGAATTGAGAACGCATACGACGCGCGCCGTATTTCTCTACGGCGGCCTCGGTATACCGCCAGACACGTGCGCATTAGCGTGTCCGCGCCGCATCACAGTTTCTGGCGCGCTTGCAACAATGACGCTGAGTTTTTATAGTTTCTATGCTAGCTCAAAGCAGCGACACTTTGTCAGCAAACCCTGGTGTTGGGATAGTCGGTATCGGTGCGTGTTTAAACGAAGAGTGCTAACATTTCCGAGACAAACACACAAAAATGAAAACAGACGGAGCGGCTTGCCGCGCATCAACAGTTCCGTTCATTTCCTTTTAGCGTGCCCATCTCTTGATTTCGGCGCTCTTCGCTAGACACTTTGTCCTCGCAGGTTACCGCGCAAGGTCTTTAGTGTCTACATTAGCTGCTCCGTGGCTTGTATAGAGTGGTAATAATACCGGAAACATCATTTCTGTAAACCGCAGAGGTTGCTTTTTTAACATCCTAGATAGCTCCTTCCGCCGCCACAAGAGCGCCAGAGCCTGCGTGACTACCATCGTGTACGCCGCTAAACATGGTGAACACGGCGTTAGCCGTAAAATTGGGGCGTTCACATCAGAAAGCGTTACGGTGTTCCGTGTCACCGAATACTTATCAAGCCGCCAACTCTGCCAAGCCAACAAGTAGGCGCGTGCTCTCCTGAACTCAAAAAGTTTCAGCAGAGATGGCAAATGCGGGCCCTGTTGGGCCTTGAAAGACCCGGGGGTGTAGCAGAAGGCAGTAAAATACTCTGATGCGCCTCACTTCTGTTCTGCAAATGCTACGACACCTTTAGAAGCCTACTAACGAAACTGAGGCTCATTCACAAAGAAGTACTTTGCGAAATCTTCCGCGTTTCCGTTTATTTCGCACGCTTTACAGTTATGTAGTGTATTGTGCGTTATACTGCTTTATAGATATTGCCTCCAGGAAAACTCGGAACAGGGCATTGAGCGCCGCCGACGTGAAGGAAGCAACGAGGTTACTGCGAATAAACGAAAACAGAGTTGGGGCTGTCGCGGTGAATACTGAACGCGTGATTTCTTTTTTAGCTCCGAACAAAAGGCTCTCTTTACAACATGTGGTTCGTACCCAATTTCAAATTATCCAAGAAAGTATTGCCGGAGGGCCAAACGCAAAGAAAAATAAACAGCTATTGAGCAACTCAACACGGTGCCTCAAAAAGTTCCTTTGTTCCGCCTGGTGGGGCGCACTGAATGCTCGCCGCAGGCACGCGTGCGCTTGTCTTTTTCCCTTTTCTTTTCAGGCGTTCACTCGAATTCACCTTTCCCTCCTCACATCTAGCTGCCCTTGTTCAAACCCACTTTAGGGCGCACATTCTGCGCTTACTAGCTCCCCGCTCTATTGCCTCCGCGGGAGCTCTTTTCTGACGCTGTCAGAAGCACACCTGCCCGAGGAGCCAAGAAAAAGACGACAAAGCGACGAATAAAATGAAAAAGCAACAATGAAATTTTCGGAAAAACTAAGGCCTGCGGGCTTCTTTGTAAGTGGGCGCTGCGCCTAAAACCATGCTTGCCAACGCCTTTCGGTTCGCTATTGGAGAACTGTCTATACCGAGGCCGCGTGGTCTGGGCAACGGAGCGCGTGAATATGCACTAAGAAGTGTTGCTTGGCCGCTGTTCTTTCTTCTTTAGTGGTTACCGGAGGACCTGACAGGCGCTGAAATTCGACACTGAAAGGCATGCTGGCGGTGGGTTTTCTCGGCGCATCTGGCAGCAGTACGGAAAATAAAGTTTGGAGAGCGTAAGTCGCTGTCCTGCGCAAAAACCACGAGGCCTTGTTTAACGCTATTTATATCATTTCTGGTATTTGATAACCAGAAATGAACGTGAATTGATATCAGAACACGTTAATAAGGGTTAAAAAAAATCTGCCACCTTTGCGATTGCGATGCGAAGACTGAGGAAATGGCAGAGCTGGTGGTTTTCACTAGGTTTAGCTTGGCTTTTCTTAGGAATGCCCATCTTATCGGTAGATCGGACCCCGATTCTGCCGAGCGCACGCCGTCTCTCTCAATTAAGAGAACACCTGCGCGTCAGAGCTTACGATCATGACTAGGCACGCCAATCTCCGACGCGCGCCATCCCATCCGAGACAGAGATAGAGAGAGAACGATCTTTAATGAAGTCTGGCGATGTTAGCCGGGCTAAAATGCCTAACGTTCTACGCCAGTTTATGACGTGATGAAGTTGATGGCGGTAATGTTCAAGAACTTGATGCGCACAGAAACGTTGAGTTATTCACAGAGACTGTCTGTTGCAGGCACTCTATCACAGCTTTTGTAGCCCGTAAAGCACATTTGAGACGTGCCCATGGTCCTAAAACGTCCTTTAGCTGAATCTCCACGGAAAGCGGCAGTCCCAAAGACACTGCGACGGACACTCTGAGCCCAGAATCGAGCACAATCACAGAGCAGGTGCTGGAGAGTTTCTCGCACATCACAGTACGGGCAGAGTGGCGACAACACCATCCGAACATCTGCGCGGTCACACCTGTTTTCCGGCTTCTTGCCTCCTCGCCACTTTCCTTCACAGTTCTTGGCCTAGCATTTTTCTGCTCCCCACCCTGCTGCGCCGATTTTTGTGCGACACCTCTCTCTCAACTAGGAGAACACCTAAAGGAAAAAATGAACATGCCGAATGCGATAATAGCCCAACCGGAAAAACACCGGTTTCATAACGAGGGTGACCCAGGTTTGTTTGCGACCACGGTAAGCATTTTTTCAACGCGAAAGTGTTTTATTCCGGGGTTCACGAAGATTTTACTTACGTCATATCCGTCACGAAGTGACGCCAGTACAACGAAGCAAGCGGCCTGTAAAGGGTGCATCCCTGCACACAAGGTATTCTTGCGGGGAAACAACCTTTACTTTAAAAGAGTACGCCATACTTGGGGTTGTTCGTTTTTGTGTTTTATATTTTAACACGAAAGTGTTTTATGCCGGGACACACCAAGATTTCACTGACGTCATATCCGTCACGGAAATAGTGCCAGTACACCTTTGCCGAAGCGACCCGAAAGCAGGGCGTCGCTCGCCATACACACCCACAAGACAGACGCCGATCCGCAAATCATGCTCAGCTTCAGATTTCGCTGCACATTTCACTTTCGTGTTTTACCCATTCATATGACACAGGAATCAACAACAGTTTTTTTTTATCTCTGAGACACGCACTCCCCACACCTGTTGACCGGCTCTTGCCTCCTCGCCGCTTTCCCTCATTTACCGGCCTCGCACTTTTCCCCCTCTGAATTTTGCTGCGTCGAGTTTTGAGCGACGCCAGGCACGGATTGGATTCAAGCTTGAACAACTCCGCTGTTAAAACGTGAAATTGCCAAAACGTAATTCTAAAGTTAACTGCTACTGAAAACGGGCACCACTGATTTCGTGTTTATGTTATGGCGAACTTGGGAAGAAGGTACAATGCATTTGTGTCGTTCTTAGCGATTCCTCAAGCCTCGGGGGAGAAGGGCTTTCGTTTTCTACCTTGCTAAATTTATTGCGAAATTCGCCGTTATATCATATTATTGCTTAACGCATCGCTCTAGATTCCTTACTTAAAGGCAAAATCACATTTATTCTTTCATAACTGTACCCAAACAGATCCTGTAATGTGCAGGGTCAGCTGTAGGATATTTATTTACACAATACTGCAGACCAAGTAAATGGTCCAAGCAGGACGGGCAGAACAAAAAGAATGTACACGCACATACAATGCAATACAATGCAATAAAAACAATGGGGTAACATCAACTCAGAATTCACTTGGATACTACAAAATAAACAGGCCACGGTGAAATTAAATTTTCGTACAAACATAACAGGGTTTCCAATCCAAATAAAACTAGAAAATCGCGTACAATTTTGAGAATCGTCGCTAAAAACCCGAACGTCAGTAATTAAAAGGTGCTAAATCGATCGTGTAGGGCTTTCGTGAAATTTCCACTCAATATATATATAAATATATTTATATTATATTATGTAAATATATATATATATATATATATATATATATATATATATATATATATATATATATATATATAATATATATATATATATATATATATATATATATATATAATCTCTTTACCACTTACAAACATTTATCCCTTTGTGATCTAAGGACCCGTCCTATTAATTTTCCTGTTCGGTTGCTAGCTCGCTGTGCAATGCTCTTTTGTGCGGCGTATCTGTTGTTTCCATCCGCGGAAGGCACACCCAAAATACAGTCTTCGTTCATGCCTGTATGGATCCATCCGAACCAGTCTTCCCACCCACGAAATACCTTATTGTGTACTTTTTCCTTCTGTCTGAAACCGCGATTGTCCAGTCTTCCGCAATGTCTGACCTTGCAGCCCACCCCACATGCGTTGCCCCGTTGTGGCACAACCTTGAGATCTGCCTTGTTTATACAACCGCTTCTCTCTCTCTCTCTCTCTCTCTCTCTCTCTCTCTCTCTCTCTCTCTCTCTCTCTCTCTCTCTCTCTCTCTCTCTCTCTCTCTCTCTCTCTCTCTCTCTCTCTCTCTCTCTCTCTCTCTCTCTCTCTCTCTCTCTCTCTCTTATGTCTTTTTTTTGTTGTTGTTGTACCACGGCGCCATAGCCCGACTGTATGCATACTCTCCGTTTCAGAAACATCTTCCTCTCCTTCTAAGTTTTCCACAAATCTATATAAGAAATGTGTTCCAAATGTTTGTGGTATCAAAATCATGTAACTCTACTCTGATTAAGGCAAGTCCCATTGCCGCTACGTGAGTAAACCTTCTTCTTTGTTGTTGTTCTTGCTGTGTATCCGACTCTTTACTTATACTATATATATATATATATATATATATATATATATATATATATATATATATATATATAGAGAGAGAGAGAGAGAGAGAGCAGAAAGGATGAGGCTCATTTTTTTCTTACCCGTGCAAACGGCTCTAGCCACAAATAATTCTGAACTTTGCGCAACCTTATTTTAATTTATAAGAACGTGCAGGTGGCCAGTGCGACCTGAAATGTTGTATTTGCGCTCTGCACACATTTTCCGGAAGCGGAAAGTGCTTAGTACTAAACTGTTTCCTTTTTTTTGCAAGAAGGCACGGTGGCCCTCCGCATTTACGCACGCCTAACGTACTAACCACTCAAGCAGGCAGCCCCGGAGCGACCAAGCTCGCGCAGCCATCACACCGCCCACTCACGGACTTCACCCCCAGCAGTCTGGCGTTCTTAATTTGCCCCACGTGCCTCGTCTTCTAATTAACCGCCGCGCGCAAAACGCACCGCATGTTTGCTTTAGCGTCGGGTTGATTGCCGCCGCCCTCAGCGGGGGCGAAATCACGCTAATCATTAATTCCTCGCGGGGCCGAAGGGCGCAGCGCCAGAAGCGTTTTTCTTATTCATTCCCAACTACTTCCAGGCTTCAGCATGCGCAGGGAAGACGCGACTAGGGAATTTCGGAGTGCGGCTTCGGTCGAGGGTAAAACCCAGCCTCGCACCAAGGGGAATCGTCGCTCGAGAAATGTCTCCTCCTCTCACTCACGTGTCCTTACGGGCGCATCCACGCTTTCACGGTCCTTTGCGTACGCATCGTGCAAATGAGTTTGATGATATTTTATGCGTTTATGAGCGCGTACTTAATGGAAGGATTGCTTATAAGAATCACCCAGGAAGGTTGTACCTGGGAAATATTCTCTCCAGTATCGTCCATCTGAATCTTCCCGGCAAATATACGGATGAGTAATACCGGAAAACTTTAATTAATAAGCAAAGTTTATTGGGCGGAGTACTTTGGAGCGCTTTTTATTGTTACAGGTTGAACAGAGACCACATAATCGCAATCAGACCTCACCCGCCAGGTTAGGAGGAGAGGACGGAAATAAACCCTGTGCAGTTCATCCCAGGCAGAAATTCACAAGGTTCTTGCTCACTGAGCATGGCTTTCGATGTGGCCGCAGATCCTGCAACCATTATTAATGCTTTAGAATGAATGTTCAGCTCGGAGGTTGCGCGTCTTATCTATGCGAGGACAAACATTCATTTCGTGCTCCGTCAGAAACGAGAACGGTAGCTACTCCAAAAATTGGCATGAATGTTTCTCGGGCATTCTACAGCAATAAACCATCACGTGTGTTTGCGAAATACCACGTAATCTTGAAATATCGCGCAATAATTCAATATCAATGCGATGTTACCACGTCATCGCCCTATTATCATCCACGTTGCCCTGCCATTTTGCGTGATGTCGAGTGAACAAAGTTAAGCTTTTTCTAGAAGTTCTTTTATATTTCAAACAAGTAATTATTTTTACATTGCTCTTCAGAAGTTCACTTTCTTGTAGAATTTCCACACAAGGCACGACCCTTTTTTTGCGTACTGATTCTCGCCGCAGACAGCGTGCTGATTTAACGGAATTTTTGAAAAACTCTGCGCATTCACATAATGGAAATCGCCGGGATAAAATACGCGCCTGAGTGTGTTCTTTCTTTTTTCTGCTTTGTATGTCTTTTCCGTCGACCCGTCAGGTAAATTTGAACCGTTGAAATTTTTCTTTCAAGCGACAGGCACCTACACTAGCTCAATCACTCAAGCTAGTTCTCATTTAACCTTTTTTTCAAGATTTTCGAAAGCGCACGGTAATCTAACTGCTAGAAGAGGGGGAAGTACGTAAGCAGAGACAATTTGCGCCGCTAGCGAAAGGTGTCGCCGCATCTCGTAACTTTCCCCAGGAGGGACGACGACGCACCTGTTGGCAAAAATACCCACCCGAAACGATTCTCGTCGCGACACTCACGTCCCAGGGGGATGTTGGGGATGTTGTGGAAATGTGGCGCCCTCACCAGGCGAGTACCCGTTCCGAGCATGCGGGGACTGCAGAAACGCCCACCAGTACTTTTCCTCGATTAGCATAATGGCGGTGTATGCATCCCTAGAGTTCCTGAGTGCCACGGTATGCTTTGCGGACGGTGGAGAGCGGCCACCTAGCTCGCCGTGGAATTTTCGCTTGACACGCCGGTACGAGGCTCCTACAACGCACGGGCGATAGCAAGCGGGAGAATTGCAACCAGCGAGGTGGAGGCTCATCTCACCACGGTGGCGTCCGCGCAAACAAACCTAATAAACACGAACGCCCGCTGTCGGTGGTTCAGTGGTAGAATACACTGAGGACGCCAGCTGGGAAGAAACTGATCGCGTTTAGCCAACATTGGCGCCACTTGCGCTAGCAAACAAGGTTTGAGATCCCGCAGGTTAGAGAAAAGCACGAAATTGGGATAGCGTAGGCATAAAAATGTGAAAAAAAAGTGTTTGCACAAGACATTATATGCTTGAGAAAGAATGAATTGTCTCCGAGATATACAGGAGACGTGTTGTAAGTGCCTAATATGTTTGAGTTTTGTGTTTTCTGTCCTGTTTTGGTGCCAATAACGAAGATCTGCCTTATTTCTTACAAGTAGACGTAAGGTCAACTCTTACCCACCGCGCCCCCCTCCCCCCATGCTTCGTGCAGGACCATGACACTACGCGCCTGTTCACATAAGCTCGGCCACTGTTAGATGCTTTTTGGGGCTCTGCCTCTGGAACAGCCGGACGCAATTCTTCTTGTTTTGCGCAGAAGCTGCAAGGTTAACCCTTTGATGACCAATGTTGCTCAGGAGCAATAGCTAAAGCAATATTTTTTTCTGTCGGACTTTGTAGTTTTGTTTTCGACATTTAACACCATTTGTTGACATAGAAAGGTACCGGCACTTTCAAAAATTAAAATAGAGAGGGTAGTACGTACTTCTCTGCGCCAAAAAAGTCCTGCTTATGCGTTTCAACTCGTATCGAGCTTGGGGGCTCAATTGGCTAGTGACAGGTAAGCGAAATTGTGCAAATACGTTGTTAATACAAACGATAGCAATACAAACTGTACGGTCTTGTTTTCACTTGAACCATAAATCACGCTGATCAAGGTAGTTTCCTTGTTCAACTGATCTATAGGCACCAAGTGCCCAGTGTTCCCCAGTGCCCAGTGGGTCCCAGTGTCCGCGCTAATGAACTAATTTTTTTTCCACTTCATATTTGTGATGTTGGAAGTTGTTTGAGATCATAAAAATGTTTTCACAATCCTAAGCAAGAAATAAAAAGTTTTGGGCATCACAAGGTCAAGTCACAAAGACTCTCGAAGCTTGCCCTTCTAAGCAGTCTCGAATTGATGCTTAACGCAGCTAAGTGACAACTCAACTATGAGGCATGGCAGACTGGTAGGCTACCCCCCCTACGTGGTAGTAGTACGGACCCTGTGGTTACTACCTTGCGCTTCAGGGTGTTTTGTACCCATTTTAATAAACATACAGTATTCGCGTCACCTCGTTCTCAACCGCATAATATTCAAGCGACTACGTTGCCATATTGTGACCCTCACTCCGTTTCTTGTGGAGTGTCCGAAAATTTGAACCCAACAGGTCGTGGTAGAAATAACATTTCTTTTGTGCAAAAAAGCAAAATTATTTTAGTTTTGCCTCGGTTATAGCTTCTTCAGTAAGCGAGGTACCGTAATCAATGCATATTTTAAGCTTGGAATGGTGATTTTGTTTATGACGATGCTAAATCAAGCTACAATGCAATCCTGCAAGGTAGGTCGGGACTAGAAATTAAGTGTAAGTGCATTAATATTGCAGGTGTTTATGGTTCTGAGTCAAAGAAGGAGATTTGAGATGTCTTTACTGTAATCGTGGTAGGACACCCACGCGAGCTTGTTTAAGGACAGTAAGAAGGATAAACAAGTTTGCAAGCATCAAAATAACAGTCTCCTTTTCAAGTACACCGCATACGACAGGAACAGCTTTCGAATGAACTATAGGATTTTAAAAACATTAAAAACAGCCATTCACTGTCCATCCACGTTAGCATTTAAGCAGAGCAATTTGTACCGCTAAAAATTATGCAATCAGGCGAACGAAATTTGTTGAAAATTATACAATAAACAGAATTTGCACATGTTACTCACAAATAAAGACAATTTTAGAGAACATTGCTTTCTATTTGGAGTGATAATTATAAAAATAAAATACCGAAGCCTACCGGTATGCAGCCGGAAGTGACGCACATAAACTAGCTTCCGGCCTCACACCATCGCAACTAAAGAAATGTTCAGCCTGTACAGGGTTTGAACGTGGGTCACGCCACGTGTGCTAGCTGAGGAGATAGCAAGTGACAGCTCAAGAGAAAGTTTGTCTATAGCTGGAACCTGAAACCTGTTTAGAGTCGAAGCACTTTAGGAGAAATTGTTTTTACTCGAGTGCTTGCACCATGGCCTCCACTAGGAAGCATCCTTGCCGCATTTCGCTGTGTCCGACATCGCCAAGAATAAAGAGGAAAAGCCACGAAGGGTTCTGGTTTGTTTCGTAATATTTAAAGAAACAAATTAATAGAACCCTTTTGCTACTGGAGACACCGGGAGGTCGTTACGAAAGATATGACCTTTCCATCAAACAGAAAGATTGTTCTCGGTATCATTTTAATGGGAGAATCTAAGGGCCAAACCTTCGCGCAAGCTTGCTCTTTCTCGCTATCTTTGCTCAGGCACAGATCCTTTCACTCGATCAGTGCTTCCGTCTCCTGAAAATTCTAACACGCGCCTTGGCCTCTCAACAAGAAGGTCATTTCGTCCGCTTTTTCACAATTACACGGTGAATACTGCTGTGATCACGAACATCCATTCAAACCCTCCGTTGCCGCCTTCCTATACCATATGACCTTCCCTTCCCCCACAACCCCCCCCCCCCGCTTGGTCTTTACCCTCTTACTAAAAAGCTAGTCAAACTGTGCACCCCGGGGTGTTATAAATACTCATTTCTTCGACAGCTGCCTTTTCGTGGAATTTTGTAGTTTTTGTAAAGTTTGCTTCGCCGCCGAAAGATTATAGTTGAGGCAGTGCACGCTTTACAGGCAAAAGCCCTTCTCACGCCGAGACTATAAGAGCTTGCCACCGAGAGTTCAAAGGTAATAGGGGGAAAATAGTTCGAGGAAAGAATATTTATTGGAGAAAGGGTACAAAAAATATTTGTGTTGAGGAAAACGTCTAACGAAGAGGGCGCATAACGTCAGAATACCGCAAAAATTTGAAAAAAAACAAACAAACAAAAAAAAAAAAACGGCACAGCTACCGAAAGGCTCGGTAATTACATTGCAGGGCTTTCTTTCGCCAATTCTTTGAAAGCAGGCTTGAGGGGCACCTTAATGCACGAAGTCGACGAAGTAGACGAATGTGTCTGCAAGTCTGTAAAAACAGGCACATTGGAACGCCGTGGTAAGAGCGGTGTAAATTAATGAACGACAAGCGGCTGCCAGCGTAACATAGATAAATGGCCCCGCGGTTTCTTTTTTTTTTTTTGCGCAGAGGGTTGCGTGTTTCTCTTTCCTCCTTGCTTCGCATTTGTTCACATCACATGCCTTCTGCTTGCTTACTCGAGGTGTTTTCGAGAACCATAGCTGCTTTCCTAACCCCGGTTCCTTAAAAAAGCACCATATTTCACCGCCTAATTGACGCTGTGGGAAGCCCGAGATGTGTCGGGAAAGTTTTCACGCAGCAGTTTTTTTTTTATATATATAAACGAGTTAGCGTGCATTGCTTTTCCCTGCTGTTTAAACCTCTTCTCAGCGGTGGCTTCAAGGTCGGCAGGCTTGCATGATTCACGTGAAATCACCGCAAGGGAATGCACCATCGGAAGAAAACGAGGCGCCTTTTTTATGGACTATCATTACTTCACCGATTATAGGAATTTGAGCCAACAGGCATTACATGGCAAGGTAACGAAAGCGATGCGCAAGTAGAGAGCGCCTGACAAACTTTCTTTCGTTTTCTATCGGAGAGGCTTGGTAGTGACGGTCTTTTAGTTCCGTAAATGCAGAAACAATGACATTTAAAAGTTAGTGCGCCAGCCTTCTGCATTTTACAACTTTTAAAATGTTACAACAAAGCAGCACACATCCACGGGTTTTCCTTCGCGATTTGCACGCGCTATATTCGGAAATATCTGGCAGTGTTTTAGAAGCAGTTTTACTCAGGGTCGTAAAGATAACAAAGAAAATGGTGAAAAAAGATGCAGAGGCTGGTGTCGGCTTCAGACGTAAGTGTAGGAATTATACCAGTTGTGATACCTGCCAGAACTTGTGCAGCGAAGTCGTGGTCTTATCCTTCATCAAAGACGAGCGCTATTTCGCCTCGTAGTGTGCCTATATTCCTGACACCGGATGATCAGCGGACATCTACCTAGGTTTTGTCTATGCTTGTAGACCCATTGCCGAAGCTAAAAAAGAAACACAAATGCATTCTTAGTCGTTTCTAATTTTGTGTAAATAAATCACTGGTGTCTACGCGCAGGCACTGATGAGATGACGTTTTGTAGAATGCTGCAGTGCCGAGATGAACTAATTTAAATTTTCACCTATTCTAGAATGCAAATAACAAGAAGCGGTCCTATTCGAAGCACTAAACAAACGGTGATGTCTTGAAGCGCACTAGATGCTACACAGAGGAAAATACTGCATAGTATTTGATCGAACTCTGTGCAAACTATCTTTCCGCCCATCCCGCTCAACGAAAGTGTACGTAAAAGGGGTGCATTGCAAAAAAAAAAAAAAAAAGAATGTGCCTCTGAATACTGGTTTAAGGAAACTACGGATGCATGTGCACGTGTGTGTATGAACATTGCAATGTAATGGATGGCTTTATTAAAGGAAGAAGGCCAAGAGGCCCTGTTATGGAATATTGGTGTAAGTGTAGGGGAACATGCTTCTCATAAAGCTCTTTCACTGCCCTTCGAGTGGTCACTTAAACACGTTATGTCTGGTTACACCCATAGGGGTACCACACGCATGGTTCCAGTAGTGGTGACAACCTTTTGGGCCACGAACACGTATATGCACGTGCATACGTACGTACGCACATACATATATTCACACAAACATGCATGCATAACATACATACATACATACATACATACATACATACATACATACATACATACATACATACATACATACATACATACATACATACATACATACATACATAAATACATACATACATACATACATACATACATACATACAGAAACTCTCCCCCATTTGCCGTCGACTGTAGCTGTTACGGGTGAGGGAACGTTCCGTAGTCCACAAAGCGAGCCGGACGAGCGTAGATTGAGCCCTGCATCAGCCGACCACTCCCTCAAGCCGGAACATAATACACACACACACACACACACACACACACACACACACACACACATATATATATATATATATATATATATATATATATATATATATATATATATATATATATATATATATATATATATATATATATATATATATATATATATATATATATATATATATATATATATATATTGCACAATTGCCAGCACTTCATTACTATTTTCGATTTCGATGCAACGCACGCACTCTACATCAGATTTTTTCGTCTCGCCCTTTCTGTTCATCTGGCCTGCACACAAAGGGTTTTTCTACTTCTGCTAAAGGCCTCCTCCATGCGTTTGGTAAAGTATTCGAGCTGAAATGAATATCTGGCACTGGAAGGGAAAAAATGAGAACGGAGTTCTCTTCGGACATTATTTCGTGTGCAAGTCCATTGTCCTCTTTTACATTCTGCAAAGGAGCTTCGTGGACCAACCTTTGCGTTCGTGGGCGAGATTGGGTAAAACAACGATTAGAATTTCAGATTGATTCTCGGTCATGTCTAACGGGGATAAAAAAGGCACCGCTATTGCTCACGAACGGACAGAAATAACGGCGTAAATTAGGTTTCTGTTCACGTCGCCTTTTTTTCTTTGTCGAGCAGTTTTTTTTCCTGGAATGTTTCATAAACTGGAAAGAACAATGATGAATTGAGTGAATTTGGTGTCAGTTTACGGTGCACCTATGAAAGAAGAGCGACCAAAGAATTTCTTAGTTACTTAATATTCGAAAGCAGTATAATAGCATCCGACGTGTTTTTGAAGGAGTGGAATAATAATGAAATGTCCATGGGCAAAGATGCTGCTTACTCACTATTATGTTTTAACAAAGACAACAATATTATTTATTGTTTTAGGCGAATGATTCAGTCCGTATTTTGCTCCCCAAACGCAAAATCTCTTGCTAAAAATAAAAAAAAAACTCAATGTTAGCAACGCCAAAAAAAATTTATAGACCATTCAAAATAAAGCTTCTAGAGGAGGCAGAATGCATCCGGAAATACCAAAAAGTTTGAATAAAGGAAATATATAAAAAGTGAACTTACTAGTAAACTTGAATTTTAAGACGACAGCCTGATTTATTGGAGGGATAACTTGTTTGAGGCTTATAAACCGTTACATTTCGCACTATGCACGCTTAACAACCATTGCAAAAAGTGTAAGATAAAGCTTAATGTAAAAATGATAGGCACTATTAAGAATTACTTGAAAGAAACCCTGGTTATATTTTACGTAGGCGACGAACAATATCCGATATAAATTGGCTCCGGCGGAAGCCTCAGACTACACGCACAGAATTGTTGTGGTCGACCTTTAGAATGTTTGCACGCAGGTAATAATCGACATGGTGCTACCGGCATTTGTCGGCACGGAGTTCGGGCTGTTTAGTAAGCGTCCTTCCGACGACGCGAAGGGTCTCACGTGGCGTGGTTCCTCGTGACGTCATCAAGGAGCGCTCATCCCTGAATCAGCACCGCTGCATTACGTATACTGTTTGCGTCCACTAGCAAGTTGCAGGCGGAAATTTGTGTCGACGTTAAATCAGTATAACTTGGGCTTTGACGGCCCCTGCACAGCCTATCTGTTAAATTGCTAGTATAAAGTGCGACACCCTTGTAGGGCCAGCTTTCGAGGCCCCGTGGTATCTGCCCTACCATCGATTTGTCTCTACCTTGGTGCTTTCTTCATAACAACTGCCCTTCGTAACGATCCATAATCGGATAGGAGCTTTGGTGAGCGAAGACAAAAAGGGGTAAAAGGATCCTGTTTTTGGCCCCCTCCCTCTTCTTCCTTTCTGTACTTCCTTTTTGTGGAAGAAAGCGCCCTTTTCACAACCTGAACTGCACTTGTTATCCGTTGGCCTTTTATCTAAACTTCACCCCACCCTCTAAGGACCGTGGCTATTATTCCTAACTATACACCCATCAACTGCGTTGTGACGCACTTTATACAGCACACATTTATTCACATAAAAGCTGCCAGTCACGATAACTGTGGCAGCTTCCAAGACTGTTCAAGGTCGATAACATCTCTCCGCGTATTCATCTTCACCCATTCCGCCCTTTCTTACTCATCTGTTTCCCAAGTGGCACAACAGTTCATATCTGTGTACATCAAAAGAAAAAGTACTACTCCTACCACACGGAATCTCCTACACAGAAGTCTATCACCTCGCAGGCCAGGAGGAGGTGGATGTCTACAAGTTTTACGCACCTCGTCACTTTTGCGCCGTCACCAACCTAAGCTCCTTTCCCGCGTCTTTCCCTCCAACATAACATCTTCCCGCACTAGACCGTGCCCGTTAATGCTGTTCGGCTCAAAACTACTCCCGCCCTGATAGAACGCGTGGCCAGGTCAAGGGCGATGTAATAAACCATGCGCCCACCGCGGACACTTCATTACGCATTCGATCAAGTTACTCTCAGCGATTTCCGCATTCACCAGATGATCTCGTTTAAACCTGATGGAAAGGTCGGACGGCTGACATGTACACAAAAAGAAAGGAACATGTCCCGGGGGGAGCTGTTAGAGAAAGCAGAGATCCAGCTCGGGGGCTCCCGAATTCGAGGAGCGCGTTCTGCCATTCCCTCTCGCGTCGTTCCGGGCGAATCGGAAATGCCCAGTTCGGCCGGCGCATCAACCGAAACCCGATTGGTTCCTCCCGTTTCTTTGCCGAGGCCCGCCGGCCGCTTTTCGACCATCGACGTTGCGCGGGCTTCCAGACCGTTTCGTGTTTTCGGGGACAGCGGGTTGCAGTCCGCGAGAAATTCGATACTCTCCGGGTAAAATTCAATGAACGATTCCGTTGTTCGGTGGGGAGCGAATGTTCCCTTTCGACGAAAGGCAGCGCGGCCGATTGTGGGTCGTGGGGATGGGGAGTTCCGCAACGCGGGTCATTCGTTCGGTTTCTTGACGTTGTTATAGGGCTCATTTTCGATCCAGTATGGCAGGGCACGAACGTCCATGAAAAAAGGCAAAGAAGTGCGAAGTTTGCGGAATTGTAATTTGCTGGCCTATTCGAATATTTTATACAGCAAGATTTCGTCGCGTAGAATATGCGAATAAGAAGCCAACCTTCTTTCATACAAGAATTAAGTGAATGAACTGCACCTTTGAAGAGCGCTAACATTCACGGCGTACAAGCGGCTTGCCTCTTTTCTTTGCTCTTTCGCTTTAAAATACGGTATTTGATTTCACGATGTCCCTTCTCTGCTGAATGCGTATAATTATACCACAGGCTGAACTATCGCTGAGTTAGAAAAGCAGTTTTATAGGAGAAATTAGACAAGCGGGTTTTTGTGGTTGCGAAACTTTCGTTTGTCTCAAGCTGCACTCGAGAAGTTTTTTATACGTCGTGAAAATATTGCTTCGTTGTTTTGCGGTGTTCCGTCCGCTGGAGGTTGGACACGATTGGTTAGAATGTCACGTTGGTTGATCTTTACTTTTTTGCATTAGCCAACTACCACCTGGAACACCTAAATGAAAAAGAGAAACAAAGCCTCGAACCCAAGCGAATCCCTCGTGACGTTACCCTACAGGCCGAACATTCTGTTCTGCCCAGTACGTCAGGAATACTACAAATCTTTCGGGAAGCCTTCTTCATAATCCTCCTGCTTGAGCATGAGGACGCGGATTCGATTCCCGGTCGTGACGGCCGCTTTTCTGATGGAGGCGAAAAAACAAATGCCCGTGTGTACGAGATTTGGCGCACGTTAAAGATCCCCAGGTGGTCAAAATTAATCGGGAGCCCTCCACTACGGCGCGGCTCATCGCCAGCATTGCGTTGGCGCGTTTAACCCTACAGTCAATCAATCAATAATCCTTCTGCTTGGGAGGCCTAGTACTTTTGGTTTCAAAAAAGAAGGAAAAACGACCCCACGATCCTTCCATACGCCCTATCCCCACTTCGCTACACTCCGTCTAACCCCACGCGTCACCAACCTATTCGAGTGAATTTCGCAGACCTTGGGCAGGAAAACAACTTTTCTCGCGGAACTTCGCCGGCCTCTCTGGGCTCATAAAATTAGCTTAGTCTGTGGTCGTACCTTTTTTCTCGTGACCGTACACAAAATTGTACCACCTGCAAAATACCGCTAGGAAGAACTATTGTCGCCTCTGTGTGAGCACAAAGCTGTGCTGCAGTTTGTGCTTTGTCCTCTTCAGAGAAGAGGGATGAGAAGAGGAGAGCGGGTCCTGCTCGTTATTCTGTGACTTGAAAGGCGAGGTTTCAAACTGACGATCCCGCGCTTTACGCTTCTCCGACGCCGTCGTTGTCGGCGTGCTTATTCGTGCAGTCCGTGGCGTCTCCTAGATCCCCTTCGCGCGTCCATCGACCCCCTGCCTGACCACCCCAAAGAGGAGTGACGTCACCCAGCCTTCACATTGCATGAAAAATGCCGAACTATTACAGAGGCCGTGAAGAAATATACACCATTCTTGAATTCGAAAGCGTTGACTTTTGTTAACTTGCTCAGCTATATTCCATCGAAAAAATACGCTTTAACCGAAAAAAACGCTATAGATGTTGACAAACGTTCCCATTTCGGCCACAGTGACGTAATATGGGCAGGAGTGAAGAATTATGGGTTAGCACTAAAAACATAGGTATCGGTGCGTGGATTGGACGTTAGCATTCAAGTGGCGCCATCAAACGGAACGAGAGAGCCCACTACAATCAATCGCGCGGCCGTGTTTCTTGGCGGTGGCTCAGGTCGATGGCCCCCCGTCGCACAAACAAGATTATGTGACCTCACAGAGAAGTCGCCGGAAGCCGGCTGAGGAGTCGCCTTTGTTTCTCGATTTTTCTTAATATCTTCATTATTTGTTGGAAGTTCGCGATAAACGTCGTATGATTGTTATCGGGTCAAAGCAGTTTTCTAAAGATGATAGTCCTTCTTGGGCTACTCACACGCAAAAATTTTGGTCTTTCTGTATGCCCGTTTGTCTGTCTGTGACTCGATTCAGACCCCCCCGACCAAAGTGAAACGAAATCTCCGCAATAGTCTCATATACTCACAACCAAATCTAAACGTCTAAGTACGGTGTCAACGTTCATACTTGTCAACATTGTTGAACAAGAACAGGACACTACGTAAATATAAGGCAGAAAATCAGTGCATAAGTGGTATTTGCAGTGTTACTCTATTAAAAAATTTATGGATTCTTGGTTTTTGCGACAGCAAATGAAATACTACATCAACTGCAGAAAACCGTCGCCTGGTGTTTCCCGCGCTCCTGGCGGCATTTAAGAAATAAAACGGCGGCAGCAACGAAAGGTTCCGCTATATAGGTTCCACTAAGAGGTGAGCGGGAAAGAGAAGGGAGGCATTTACTTGGCAGGGCCGCCAGTCGACTGTTGTCTTTCGTCGACCTTTGCAACGAAAGGTGCAGATACGCGGCCATTTTTATGTAACCAGTGCTATATTTCAAAGGGACCCTTCAAAGGGACCCTGCAACACTTCTCATAAACGCGTTCACTCTTTCCTGGAAGCACGGCGAAATCACCAGGAAGCACGGCAAAATCACCAGCCCGGAGCGGCACTGCGGGATTGGCTCGTCGCAGCAGATATGCCTTCTTTTCCTGCTTTGCTCTCATTGCTTTCTTTTTAAAGTGACTACCGAGGGCGTTCATTGCTGCAGCTGAAGGAAAGCCGGCCAATAGCCACTAGTCTGCTGTAATGACGTCATTCGGGCGCTCCAAAAACACCAATACCGGGAAAGACAGCAAAATCTTGTGATCAAGTTTTTAATGTATGTGATGGGCATAGAGCAGTAATGTTTGGCTGGGATACTCTTGCGACAGCCTATTTTGTCTGCTGGATGTGTTGGGTGACTAGGTTCTGGAAGCGTTTAAGATAAAAAAAAAAGCGGTTGAAAAGAAAAGCGTTGCAGGGTCCCTTTAAGTTTTCGCAGCGCCGTGTCTGCACATTCCGAACGTGCTGTCGCGTACATTCTCCTTCTCATCCTCCACGGCAAGTCTTAAGCGCCTGCATGCAAACTACCCGCCCCTTTAGTTTGTCGTTGCCCAACTGGTCGTTGACCAGGCCAGTAAACAGGTGGACGCCAACAAGCGGCTGCAACGCCCTTGGTGAATGTCCGCCTTAGAGATTCAGCGTTCGTCACCCGTAAAAAATCGGCTTTCCAAACGAAAAGCAGAAGTGGAATAACGACTCCAAAGTATGCTTTCTGTTGACAGCCCAACCTTGCCGGCGACAGAAAAATTTTCGCTAAAATTCGTTCTGTGGAAAAGTATGCTGGCTCAAGGAACGTGAACCATATGCCCAGTAAGCGTGTATGCCGAGGGCGTGCGGCGGTTCGTTACGGATAGTTCTTCGTTGATAAAGGACATTTCATCACAGAATGTTCGTCAGTTAGTCGTCAGAGTACATTGACCAGAGTTTTTTTCTCCAGTCCCTACGGTGAAAAGCGGCTTGGCGACTGATTTTGAGGCACGTTGACACGACTCGCAGTTTACTGAGAGGTTTAGGAGAAAAGAGCCTTTTCAACCTAATGCGTCTTTCTCAAGGCGCTCCTTCAATAACGTCTCGACGAAAGGGGCAGAGGAGTGTTTTCTGTGCTGTGGGAGCATCCACTTTTTTTGTGTTGTTTGTTGGATTGACCCAGAATCTTTTCAGGCCCATTTTTGTTGCGCAGTTCAGGCCATTTGCGCTGCCAACGCACCGCTGCAGGAGGCAGTTCAACACGGAGCGTCAAAAGATGTAACTTACATTTTAACGCACGAGACATGCTTTTCTGAAGGCCGATCATTGTCAAAGAGCCGAGACAAATAATGATTTTCTGAAGACATTCAGTTTTAAAATTTTGAAACTTCCGTTTCTGAAGAGTATGCCAACATTAATTTCACATTGATAAGACAAACAGTAATAAAGTTACGGCGTGCTCAATTAGGCATAACCAAGAGGAGGAGGGTAAACGTTATCGACAGCATCGTAATGTGGTGTGGGGCCCTCAGTCCAGGACTCCATTGGAGACTCCTGCCGCCACGGCCCTTTCCACCAGCCTAAGCTGGGAATCGAGACAGGAGCTGGACAGCTCTTGCGTTTGTTCAGGAAAGCAGATCGCCCGAAATTGCGGGGCGAAGGACGAAGTGGGAAGACAATACTATGAATGTGGGTTCCGCGATTTTTTTTTTCATGAGAAACTCAGCGGAAAACGAAGTTGGCTACGCCAACCCAGCGAACTCCAAGAGCGACGGCTCATTAATTTGTCATGGTTCAAATGTTCTGCTCCTTATTCCTAATTCAGCCCCTAAAGTTGCCTTTTTCTTATTTTTAGCATTGGTTTTTTGTTAAAGTTTAGTTATATTACGCTACTGTGTTAAGCAGCTGATATTCTTTTGTCTGTATCGACCCTTACCCTCGTTTCTTATCTCCCATCCCCCTTTCTTGGACCACGGGTGCTTCTGCTGCATATTAAATGTTCTACTGCTGCTGCTACTAACTTTCTGAAGTTATTAATCTACGCATTAAAATTCCGAATTGAGATCAAACAACTTTTAGTAAACGAATATGACAAGGTCGGGCAGGTGCTGTTTTTTTTATGCGAACAGCCTTAACAGGCTCGTACTGCGAAAATCCGGCGTCGTCAACGTCAGCCTGCCTGCCGTAGAGCAAAAATATTATTGCTGATACGTTAACATATCCAACCACATTTCACATTCCATTTCTGCGAGCGAGCGTACGCGATGGTTTGAGGTTTGAGGTTTTCATTGGCTGCTGCGGTGCGTGACGTGGCTGTAAACGCAGGTATGTGGCAGCGTGACGTTGTTGGGGGATATGGGCCTCGTGCGCTTGTATGGTGGCGCCACTGATGCGCTGTGTTCAGCGCCATCTTGCGGGCAACGGAGGCATAATTTCTGAAGTCCGTGAGCAAACGACGTCCGGAGGATAGTATTCCGCGCAGTGCGATTATTAGAGGAGAAAGAAGGAATGACCGCTATTCTGTTGCCATGCGATACGAACAGCCAAACGGTACTTTATTAAATAAAATATGGTATATGGTTCGCAAGGGCGACAGGAAAGCGATGCATCACACAAGAAACAGTTTTAAACAAGCGCGGTTTTGTCTCCGCGCAGCGCGCGGTCACGCTGTCATTTCGCAACGGCTTCCACTGAACTCCAGCAGCGCCGCCCAAATACAAGATAAAAATAAAAAGACGGAAGCCCGCGATGTTACCAAGAGAACGAGAGGAGTGCAGGAGTGTGCGTCTGTGTGCGCATCGCCTCCAGGAAGCGATAATGTATGTGTGAGAGAGGGTGTGATCGCTGGCTCCACCAGTGGAAAATTTTTTGTGGGGCCGCCGGCCCCCGAAGAGCATGAAATAACGGCATAACGGACTCCCAACGACGCCAGCAACGCCTTCGTCCTTCGTTGCTGTGGTCGCTTTGGTGGATTTGATTTATTTAGCCTGAGATCAGAACGGCTGGGTTAGAACTGCTGGCATAACCATGCAGTTGGCGGAAAGCTTATTGTGAGGAGAAGGCCGACTACGCGACTTCATGTTGCTTGCAGAAGCGAATTTCTCCCGTGTGTTCACTCCCCTGTGCCTTGTACATGTCAGGAAGTGATTTGATGTGTTGTGTGTGTGAAATCGCGGCGAAAGGTTTGTGTGTATACATAGCGACACCAAGGATAAGCGGCTTCAAGAGCCCGAAGATTCAGGTTTGTAGAGGCAGGTATTTGAAAATGCCAACTGCTTGAGTAAACTCTACCTCAAACTGCTGAAACTACGATGAGTTCGTTGGATGGGCTCATAAAAATATCGCAATGCTTTTTGAAGTGCTTTTATAGGTTTATATATGCGTATTTAATATGCGAATAATTTTAGACGTAGATGCGCGAGACGATCGAGGCTTTCATGAAAGCCTCTGGACGTTTATTTACCTTGTTTATCGCTCGACATAGACACGGGCACAGATATGGTAGATCGGACAACAGGCGCTTTAATTACATATGCACGAATGATTCCTCTCGCATTCGGAGTGACCTTGATAAAATAAGACCATTTTGAATAATGGAGATTGTTTCAAAGCTGACAGAGTTGTACGTGATGTTTGTGTGACTACGCTGCAAGTTATCTTTGTCAGCAAAAATATTTTGCGCAACAAGCCCCACTTGAACTCGTTTTTCAAACGCAAACTACAAGTTGTGCATGTTTGAGATATTTGAGAGTCCGCGAGTCTCCGGATTGTGGCTGGTGTGTGTCCATCTGTTTACGGTTTTGTCGCAGTGTAGCGTTAATATTTACGTTTCTGTTTTCATTTTAAAGCTTCATATTTTGCTGGTATGACTACGTACAATTCAAGCATGCATATCCGTGGGTTGTTCCATGTATTTTCTGATGCGTGCACAGATGTGTGCACACCAAAGGCTATTTGAGGCGCTACAAAAATATGCACTGGATACACGGCATTTTTTTTGCAGCGGTCTTACGCCAAGTAGCGTGCACATACGTAAATGCATTTATGGATCTGTTCTTTTTATTTCTTTTCGGGTACTATGTGCTTCGGGAACGTTGGCGCCGCAGGCAGCTGATCCGTGTACTGTCGTCTGCTTGTATTGTAGAAGGGGCGCTTTCTAAATTATTTCGGCTTTTATTCCCGCAGAACTCGTCAGCGTAATATTTCTGTTATTATAACAATTGTGAATTTAAAAAAACGTGGTAATTGTTGTATACTTCTTTTACGGTTGTTGTTTAAAAATTAAGCCGCATAGCGAACTGCTGTATATGTTTATTTTGTTCTTAAGAAAAAATTCCGCCGCCGCTCCCAGGTGGCGCCACATGTTTATTTGAAACTGCAGTGCACGAGGCCCATAGCCAACCTTGGGCCTAGCGCCTACGTTAGGCCTAACTACATGGTTGCCTAGTGCTTCACCTTAGACCTAACTGTAGGCCTTAAGGTTTACGTCTTCAGCCGGCATCCACAGCGTGACGTCTTGACGTACGATCAGTTTTGCGTTACTTGACACGTTGTATGTTGACGATACGTTTTGTGCAGAATGAAAATAGGCCTAAGAACATAATTATTCATGTAAATTGGCGAGTGGATGCAACAGCTTCCCTCCCAATCTCACGGCCCATTTACAAATTTTTCTGATGTGCTGCGTCAATATTCTCCCTCACAGAGCTCCTACTCACTCCAGAAAGGTATCCTAGCTTTGACATTGGTAATTGGCTCACGGCCGATTCATTAGGCTGCGCAATACACATACAGGGCTGTCACCTAAATGCACGTGAGGAGTGTTACGTGCATCTGAATGTGTTATGCAAAAGGACAGGAGACTCAATCCCATCGGATTTGTTTGGCTGAATTGGCCGCGCTTGCACGGTGAGTGAGCGTGACATCAGCGCCCAGGCTATAGCATGCAGTGAGATAGTGGCGCAACTCCGAGCGTTTTTAAGGGTCTGCGTTCTTTTATAGGCTGTGCAATTTTAGGTTGTATCAGTCAGCCATTTTTTGCGCCACTTGCTGGCCACAACGGCTCTGTATCTCTCTTTCCCACCGCGTTGAGTAATGCTGCAGCATAAAAATTTAGAATTGACATGCTTCGCGCTTAACCACCGGCCACGCGGACGTGTTAACTATAAGCCGTCCACGCCCCCCTACGTACTGCCAAAGAAAAGAGCGTACAACAAATAAGCATCAGCAACTCGGGAACTAGAAAGGCAGGAAAAGAATAAGATTTGGCTAATTTACAAGGAAAATTGGAGAGGAAGCAGAAAAAGAACCAGCAAGGGATAACGAAGTAATGGTCACAGTGGACGAAGCTTGAGAAGAGTAAGAATAGAAAAGCGGTGCAAGCGCGCTAACGAAAGTCCGGTACGACACACCCTCCCTTCCCCTCGTCGCCGCAGAAACCCTGCTGCCATGGCGCATTCGTCCGTACTCAGTCACTTACTGAGCCCGCCTTCTAACTAGATGTGTACGACGCAGACCCAGCCTTGCTCTTCTTCCAAAGGGGGACCTCGTTACGGGGCTTTGACCTTTTCGCACCTCGGAGCTTCTCGTCCGGAGCACCAGATCGTATTAGAGGCGCCCATTAGTGGATAAAGCGCGCGTCGGCCCTGTGGCTTCGCGCTCGCCTTAGACGAATTCGCCTCGCAATCTGAACACAGAAACTATAATTATCCGCGAAGAAGAGTGAACGTGGTACGGCAGGCTCTTTTTTGGCGTGCATAATACGTTTTCGCTGTAGGTGCCCGGCAGGTGCGCACCCGCGCGTGCGTGGAGTGCCAGCAATTAATAAAAAACACTCCATCAGTCACAAAGCAAATCAAAAAGATTAGACGTTTCGGAACCCGTACGTGTTCCTTGTTCACAATTAGATTGTGAACAACGGCTTTATTGTTATATTGTTACATCCTGAACAATTAGTCTGTGCGGGTTCTGAAACGGCAATCATTTTCCTTGCTTGTTAGTTGACGGCGTCACTTTTTCTTCAAGGAATTAACGCCTGACCAGACAAACTGTCGTCGAACCTTTGACCACGTCACCAAATTATGAGTGCATGTGCGCGTGTGCGTGCGTGCGTGCGTGCGTGCGAACGCGTGAGTGGATACGTGTGTTTTGTTAGTCATCAAAATATCTTGCATTCCTGCCATTTGGATTTTTGGAGTTTTTGATATGCTCGGTTCATTCTATTCGGCTCTTATAGGACTGATATGGTCGTACAGTAGAGCCGGCTTTCTTCTCGGGTCGCAACAAATATACAGTCGAACTTCGTTATAACGGAGTAGTATCGGCACAGTAAATTTAAAGTTCGTTATAACCGATATTCGTTGTAACAGTAGAGGTAAAAATCTGTTCTAAAAAAATCTAAAATCTCGCTCGAACAAAAATCCTCGGTACAAAAACGCATTTCTTGAGACTTCGAGTCCACTATAAACAAGCTCACCCTTACCTTTCTCCTTGTTGCATCTCAAACTCAAGGAAACAGGAATATGAGTGCGTGAAATTACGCGGGTTCGATTCCCGGCCGCGGCGGCCGCTTTTCTGATGGAGGCGAACAGCAAAAACGCCCGCGTGTACGACATTTCGGCTCACGTCAAAGACACCCAGGTGGTCAAAATTAATCCGGAGCCCTCCACTACGGCGCGCCTCATCGCCTACGTTCGTTGCATCGGCGCGTTAAACCCTACAATCAAATCAAGTATGTGAAATTACAACATAACAACGTTAACTTGACAAGACATGCCTGCGTCCTTATTTATTTAATGAAAGATGTGATCTTTGTATGGTGGCTATTCACAGTAATGAGAAGGAGCAAGTTTTCTACAGTGTTTACGAACAAAAGTGCCTTTACACTTCTGCAGTTAACAAGAACGGGTTTTTTTTAAGCGAAGCTTTCTATCTCTGCCAGCCAACGGTTCTTTTGTGGTATACGCGACAACAAACTCCCAACGCAGTGAAGCAGGCGGCGGGGGTAGCGGGGGCCGAGGGTTTCACTCACGGAGCTCACTATAGATGGCGCGGCCAATTTACCCAGCGTTCCCCAGCAGAAGTGCCTTCTCGCCGGCGGTGGCGTCCGGGGTACGGCTTTGTCGTCTGCTTTAGCGACGGTTGTTTTGGGCCTGTTTTGGGGCAGCTTCGCGTCCATTGTGCGGTGCCTTTGCACGGCTTGATTAACTTGTTCGACATCACCTCCAGGGTAACCCGCACCCGACGGAATTAAGTGGTCGTACGGCAAAAATACGTTAAGGACTTGTTTGCAGGGCGGGAAAACAAAATGTACAAACTACATACAGACATCTGGCCGCTAGAGAAACGCTACCTTTTGCGCACTGCTTGCCACAAATAGGACTGCGTTTTCTAATTTGGCGAATACCAATTCGGTCGTGTTTTAACAAGTATTACAAAGGCGGAAGGAGCAACTGGTCCTGATAAATAGCGATTATAAAAGTTCCCTCAGCTTTCTCGCAATTATCAAACTTACTAAATAACTAGTTTAAATCGGCAGAAATGGTAGTCATTAACCTCACATGCCGTATTGTTTCGGTGTCTGCGCTTGTGTCACGCGGTGGTGTAGCCCCGAGCTAGCACGCCAGGATGGCTAGGTACCGCTGTCCCCCCCTTCGAAAGACGCCCTTCTCCGCTTTCTCTCTCCCGACTCACGGCCAGGCTACAGCGGCGGCGTCCGCCGCTCTAGCCCGGCCGTGGCCGACGCTGCTGCTGCGTTCGGGACGCCGCCCCCGCGAATTCCAGGCAATGGCTGGCAGAATCTCTGGTTTCACTCTTTGTAGAGCCACGTGTGTGAATTCAGGTGACGTCGCGTGGGCAATTGTTGGGGGTGTCATTTAAAGCTTCGCTTTACAACCCCCTTCACAGTGTGGATTGGACCCAATTTTTTTCAAGTAGCTTCTCAAACTCCTGGTCAAATATTTCTTCGTTATATCCGATATCGCGTGCGGCTTTCACGGATTCAGTTTCGTTATGAAAGAAAAAGTGTCATTGAACTAAAGAATGACCAACCAAAGTTTGTATTTAGCTCGCTATAGCTGATAATTCGCTATATTAGTGTTCGTTTTAACGTGGTTCAGCAGTACGGGCTTATGGCAGTTGATTGACCATGGATGGGGACAGACAATATGGTTTGTTATTGCTAAGGACCAAGATTTTGGGTTTATCTCGTGAACGTCATATAACACTGCTTAATCTGGACTTTGAATTCTAGTTTAAAGAAAAAGAGACCGTTCTACAAACGGAGCTGTTTAAGCTTGAGCTTGGTCCGGCGGCATTAATAAAAAAATATCAAGAAAGAAAAAACAAAATCGCCATTCGAGAAGGCACGCGACCGCGTTTCCCGCGCTTTGATGGCCCCGCCGTGCGAGGCCGGCTCTGCTGCGTGGCGTTATCGAGTTACGTGGACAGATATAGCGTCAACACCCGTGCTGACTGCCGCGGACGTGGTGCAGTTGCTATCAGATGTACTACCTCCACAGGCATCGGGGCCGTTGCGTCTGTTGTGCGGCCCCTCCCGAGCTGGCTGTCTGCGGCAGCCGCCTAGGCTCGATGTCGGCCAGAAAGCGCGTCATCCCTATTTCATATTTGCCGCGATTTCGAGGCGCTTTTTCAAGGAAAGTGCTACGAGTTGTGCCGCGCCTCCGCCAGATGGCGCCACGGGTCCCGCGACCGAGAGAAGACGCAGTGAAACATCCCCCTCGCGAGGGGCACGATCAAATGCAGAGCATTTCCGGGGGCGCACGACGTTAAGTAGTTTGCGTTACGTTAATGTTGTTGCACTTGTGGCAACTGCTGACGAGAGAGCGCTCGTCAGCAGTAATTTGAATGAGTCAACGATATAAGGCGCATTCGTAGCCTCCCATTCTGTGTCGGCTTTGTGGCGCAGTGGGTAGAGCACCATGTACATTGCGTTCCGCCCGCAGGGTCGAGGGATCGAAACCGGGCGCCGGATAGTATTTTTTTTTATATAGTAGGGAGGGGTGCGGTGCGGACTACGGACGTCAACGCGGGTGACATCGTGAGTTACTGAAATGCTCTGCATTTAAAAACCTGAGCCGCCTGTAAAAGGTGCACCACCGAATATAGGCTATTATAACAGCGAAGCCGGCTACCGCGTTGGCTCCAGTGTGAAAACAAGGGGCATATGCGTATGCGCACGTTTTACTGTACCATTTTAGATGCGACTGCATCTCATTCACTCGCCTTGTCCCTCCATACGGCGTCGTTGTCCGTCCACACCCCTCCCCCATTCTCCTCGCCGCGCGAGCTGCGCTCTCCGCCGCTCACCCCCTCTCCTTTCCGATAGTGAACACTCTCTCGCGAGGGGCATTGGATTGGATTCGATTGGATTGGCTTGGCTTGGATTGGATTAAAGTGGATTGTGTTGGATTGTGTTGCGTCATAGCCGCGCCACGTTGCGTCATAGCCGCGGCAGGGGGTTCACGGCACGTCTCACGCGATCGGAGAATCAAAGGAAACAACAACGGAGCCCCCTATGCGTCGCATCTACCCTGGGTTCCCGCGAGGGGAGGTGGGAGTAATTTTTTAAGTGATAGCCTTTTTTGCGCTACTAAAACGCAAAAAAAAAGAATGACGCAGATTGCACTTGTGGTGCAAGACTAAAGAAAAGACCGGGCTATCTCCACTAACGTGAAACCTGGGGAGGGGCGAAATATGCAGTGTATAAGAGTATTCTTGGCGCCTATCCGTTTTTGCCTCCAGAGATGAAGCCCTTGGGGGGTTGAAGTATACAGCTTTGCTGTAAAAGTCGCGTGTCTTTGAAGCACGAGAGAGAGAGAATCAACTTTATTTAATAATGAGAGGAGTCAAGCGGACGGTTTCCTCAGTTCAGGACCCCGTTGGAGCGTCCAGCCGCCTCAGCCCGGTGGATCAGCCGAAGCTGCTCTTCGAGGCTAAAGCTGGCCAGCACTTCCTCCCACTGCTCAATCGAGGGATTAGACATAGGGGAAAGTGAGGGGTTAAGCTGGCACTCCCACACCATGTGATACAGGGTGCAGGGCGCGTTGCAGAATTGGCACTGTGAGTAGTATATTGTTGGCCAGAATAAGTAGAGTTTGGTCGGGTGGGGGAACGTGTTGGTTTGGAGGAGACGCCAGGAGCGCTCCTCTGCCTTGCTGAGGGAGGGATGGCCAGCGGGTAGCAGAAGCCTGGTGAGCCTGTAGAATTGGGTCTCCTCCTGGTATGAAGTTACGGGGATCGCTGTCTCTAGCCAAGTTTATCGCACGAAGCGTTCTAACGCGAAGCGTTGGAAAACGAGTGTCCCGGTGTGTTCTCTTACTACGCGTTACGTTCTAGCGCGAAGCGCTTGGAAACGAGTGCGTCGGTTTTTAAAGACGATAGTCTTTCTTGGGCTACTTAAACCCAGAAATTTTGGTCTGTCTGTATGTCTGTCTGTCTGTGTGTCTGTGACTCGATTCAACCACCCGGCCAAAGCAAAACAATGCCTGCGCAGTAGTCTTATATAGTCACAGCTAAATCTACCCGTCTATGTCCGGTGCAATGTTTATACTTGTCAACATTGTTGAAGAAGAACAAGACATGACGCAAATATGAGACAACAAATCAATACAGAAGTGATATTTGCAGTGTTCCTTTATAAAAAAATCAAACATGCTTGACTTTTGCGAAATTAAATACTTCATCAACTGCAGAAAAAGAATTCACTCCGCCGTCGCCTGCTGTCGCCCGCGCCACTATAGCTTCTGGCGTCATTTTAAGAAGTCAACCGGCAACAGTTAGGCAAGGTTCCATTATATAGGTTCGACATTCTGCTTGCAACGCACGTGGAGTAGGGAAACGCGGTTCTATAAACGCTGAAGTAGGGCGCCTCGATTAACGCGCGTCTTCGCCGTACAGCAGCGTTCGCATCGAGACACCCAGTTTGGAGCAGTGGAACGCGGGAAATTTAAAATGATTTAAGCAAACCTTTGGCGTCTTTACCTTTGGAGGATCGCGACGCAAGAGGAACAACATGAGAGGTGAGCGGGAAAACGAAGGGAGGCATTTACTTGGCAAAAGCCGATAAAGACTATCGTCTTTTGACGGCATTTGAACGAAAGGAGCAGATACGCGGCCAATTTTTTAGTTCCATGACTGCATGAAAGGACCACGACGACAGCAGACGCCGACAGCCCGAGCCACTAAGGGCCTTTGCGAGTAAAAGAGCGGAGGTGGGGGTCAACCTAGCTTGTTCCTCCCGGCATCCGCTGTCAGTTTGGAGGACCGACCGGGACGGTCTTGTAAAATCCGCCTAAACTTGGTCACACCCCTCAACACTTAGCCTAGCCTAGCAAGAATATCGCAAAACCTAACAAAACTTAGCAAAGCCTAGCAAAACCTATCAAAACTTGGCAAAACCCGAAGAAGCCAGGTTGACCCTCAGCTCCACTGTTTCTCCAGCCTTGCACCACGAGTGCAAGCTGCCCCATTTTTATTTCTACACCACTTTTTTATTGAGCAAGTACGACCCATAGCCTACGTAAACCTTGCTTTAAAAAATGCGTCCCACAGAACCTTAGCGTAAGTGTAGAAGAATTACGCCCGTTTTCAATATACTCTGCGCGAGCACGCATAATGACAATGCCGTGCTATTAGCAGCACGTTACTCTCTAAGCGCGCGTATAAAAATGAGCAAAACTAACAAAAAAAGAACTCACAGTGTCGTGAGGATGCGCCGCTAGAAGCACCTGGGGAAACTTGTAGGCGTGTACCACGAATCCTCCGGTTGCACGGTCTCAGCAGACGAGGCAGCATTTACATTCCTGTCAACAAAAGAGATTTGGGAAAGCTTAAAAAGATTGTGGAACAGTTTGACACAAGTGCGCTCTTAGGTACACAAGCTCGCCTAATTTTGTTCGTTTGCGTTCACCGAGTGATCCCTAAGGAATTTTGCTTGTTTTCTCTAGCGTCTGTCCCTGAGATTCAGTATACAGTTAAAACTCGATCTAACGAAGTCACCGAGAACCCAAGCAATAAAGACTGCCTTTTTACAACAAGTTGATTCCATAAATTCGATGCCTAAAGGCAGGCGCATCCCGGCAGCTATCGTGACATCGTAATTGCGGCGGCCGCAGCGCTCGCCTGCCGATCATTTAACAATGCGCTAAAAGTGCGCGGCGAAAATAATAATACAACAGGGGTTCGGGGGCAAACGTTTGAAAATCTGAACTGCCCAGTTTATCTCGTAGAGCCCCGTAAAAAGAAAACTAGATGCCTTGAATTTTTTTTTTTGTTTTTTTGACGTGTCGCAATAATCTGTATGGCGTTACGACGAAACACATTCGAAATCGCTCCTTTTTAAATGCACCAGTTTCTCAAAATAATTTGTTAAATCGGGAATGGCGCTGAGTCTATTTCGTTCGTTCGAGGTCACAAAAGCATTGAGGCGTACAGGTACTTGTGGAGGAATCACAATTTGTTCACTAGATGGAGAACTTCGTAAGATCAGGTTTCGTTACAGCGAGTTTTGACTGTAAATTCCTGGTTTTGCATCTCTTATAGTGTTTTTTCCGCTCCACTGCATGGCGATTCCGCAGGGCGCGTTAGACGCGCCCCGTGTTCAAACCATTACTCGTTATTTTCATTCAAATTTTGCCTTCTTTCTTCAAGTAGCCTCTTGGTTAAGTTTGGAGTGCACGTTTCACTTAGGGAGGCCAAGTTTAAATGAAGGCCAAGGACAAGTTAGGGAGGCCAAGTGTAAACTTTCGACTGCTCCAATAAGTGACGCGGCCATTAATTGCCAAATTTGAATGGTCGGATCGTAATGGAGGCGTGTGCCTGCTGCAAGCACTCCTCCAAAGTTTAATTGTTCATCCCGTCTTGTTGGGCTGTGCATTTAAAATTCTGGGTACGTCAGGGACCTGCCAAATTACTCTCTTCCGCGCTGTATACAGTACGTCCGGTAAAACGAAGTTCAGTGATATCTAGCAAGCCATTAGGTAGGAAAAACCGTTCGTTTCTAACGCTACACCCTAAGCCACCGAGCATTAGAGTTATGCCCAGCGAAACCTGCTCCGTGCCTGCAGGTAATCAGGTCACTAACCGACCGCTTCCCTCCTCCACAAAGTCCTCTCTTTTTCGCACCACGGTCTGGCACACCGCCACGAGGTTTAGGCGCCTACGCGGAGTAGATTAACCGTGAAGGCTCGTTCTCCTAGACTTTGGAAAAGAGTGAATGAGGAAGCGGTTCTTTCTACCACAAGCTGGCCAAAGTTGAGCGGCGAGTTTTCTCCGACCAGCACATCTCTCTCGCACAGTGCAACTCCGCACATCGAGACCTTCTCCGGGCGAAGTTTTCTCCCGTCGTCAAGCTTCGAACCAAAGCAGCTTTTCTATACCGTTGAACGGCGCCAAGTTTGGGTTCGTCCACTGTACTGAATCTCTTCTCTTCAGACGGGAAACCCAGTAAAGAGCGTGGCTGTGTAGTGAGCTAAGGGTGCTAGAGACCGTCCACTAGTCTCGCTGCGTCTACAATCCCCTCCTCTTATTGACGGGCGAGTACGTCGTCCAAGTGCGAAAGGCAGCCCGCCGAATGAAAAGGGCTCTCACAGTGGACTCTCAGAGATTGGCTCGGGCAGTGCGTTCAAAGGAGAACCCCGAGACGAGGTGAATGTCGCTATGGGAGGAGAGAGGCCACTTCTCTTTCGGCTCATTGAGCTAGAAGCCTTGCAGCCGCTAGATAAGGGAGAGCAGCGTGGCGAGTGAAGGCAGAGCAGACGTAAACACGGGTAACTTGTTGTTAGGTGAAAATGCGTATGAGTTTCTCCATGCGTTCCTTGCTGGCGTGTGGCATCGAGGAGTCAAGGAGAAAGCCCGTGCTTAGCGTGGTCACCGATGTCTATAAGACTCCTGCGACGCAGATACCTGAAAACTACGAGGTGAAGTAAAAAAGAATCAGATATTTGATGGGGGAAGAATACAGCAACATCGAATCAACGGTATAGTCAGTGACGCCTTTTAGGTGGTTAAAATCGTGGTTGGTCGCGTTATAATGAAATCTCAATTCGCAGTACTCTTCACGCATTATTCCCTTCCCCCCTAAAAGTGGTCGTCATGGCATTGAATCTAAACTGTGATGTAGTAGCCCTTCCTTCAAACAAGGCAGACGAAGAATAGGATACCTACGAGCAGAATACCGCAACACACGGGACACCCGATACACGGACGTCGCTCCGTACACAACCCGTCTCGCTCACGCACTGGTTGTCGTCGACTCCGAATCGGCTACCATTATCTCCCTTACCCTTCTCCACGCACGCACCACGACGGCTGAGGAGACAGCCATCGCTCTGGCAGCAACCACGACTTCCTCCAACTATACGAGGCAATCCTCACGTCTCTGAGGCTTTCCGCAACTACTGTATAATCCGCATCTCGCAGTCAGCGCTCAATATTATGGCCTCAATCAAGGATCACCCCATCCAAATTGTGTGGACCTCAGGCCATTCTTCCCTCGAGGGAAACGAAGCGACACACGCCGCTGCCAGAGCTCTTACACTCCGGGCGTTTTCGTTGACAGAACAGGACCTTTCCGCACCCTCCACCTCTCCCCCGGTGCGTTCCTGATAGACAGAAACCTTATATCATTATCGTTAACTATGGCTTCAACACCCGCCACCTTACCCATCCCTCAGCACGCAGGCGGCTCGCTTTTGGCGTCGACTGCAGACCAGCACATACTAAAACACCTCGATACTCCGCTACATCTCTCCCTCCACTTCCCCTTCAACTGCCCCTCTTGCTTCATCCCGAACACCTCCCCCACCTTTAGTCTTGAAATGCCCCTACGTGCCAATCTCTCTCCTTTTTCCTTTCCTTCAGCAGTGTGGACGCGATCAGGTTAGCTCACATTGCGAAGACTAGAAACGCATCAACGCTCGCGCTGAGGTTGCTGCTCTGGGTCGCAGCCTTCTAGACTAATAAGGCCACCCACTTTTAAGCTCAATAAACGCTTTTCAATAAAATAATTCATTCCATTCTGTTTAAGGTGGATAACTAGCAAAGCTGCGATGACAGAAATTTGAACGAAAATACAAACTACTGAGAAGCTAGCCGTTCTTCGACGGCATTCTAGCTGGGTAGATGATATGGAGTCGTGGTGCAGGCGTGTTCGCTAATGATGGAGATTCAGGCCCCGGCACCCTTAAGCACAGAGTATTTACGCGTCCGGCGAACTAGGAAGTTTTAACGTCCCCGGCGTCCGGAAGTCCGGTCTGTATACGTGGCCTCCCCATTACGCCGAGTGAAGAGAAGGGAAATTCAAAACGGGGAATGGAAGCTTGGCGGGGTAATGCGAGTGCCTAGCGAAAACAAACAAACAAACACGCACACACACACGAACAAATAAACAAACAAGCAAACAAACAAACAAACAAGCAAGCACACACACACACACACACACGCACACACACACGCACACACACACACGCACACACACGCACACACGGCTCGCGCTCGCGTTTTTGCGACGAGTTGCGGAGCCCAAATTCTGAAAAGGCACATTGTTGCACGCGAGAAATCCGGGGAACCCAAGCCATAAGTGGCTTCGCTGTAAAACATCTAATAGAACACTGCGTTACTGCTAATGACCGAAGAGGGGAACGCACACAAAAGGAATAACCGAAGAGGGTCATGGTATCACGACACCACGGGTTGTGGGTGCACCAGCCCCAGTCAGACAGCAGCACAGTAAAAGAGAACAAACTGCCCTTAAGGGTGCGGTGCCATGGTGATGCCTCAAGTCATTTAGATTTTTTAGATTTAGATTTAGATTTAGATTTTAGATTTTAGATCTAAATCATTTAGATTTAGATTTTAGACAAGCAGGTATCCACTCGGTTCCGGCAGCACCCGTTACAACTATAGAAATTTGTTTTCATTTATGTATTCCGGAAGCTACGGTCAACATCGTGGCCGCAAGTCCCCACTAGAATTTGCCCCGCATCTTCTGTGAGGACACTAAAAATAAAAAAAACAGCGAGATAAATTGTTTATTTTAAGGCCTCTGAAGAGCGGAAATACATAAAATTGCTTGGGGAACTTAATTCTGCTTACATGCTTTAAAGGCCTGGCGATGCGTTAATGACTTACTTAATGCTACATTGTATTCGCGTCTTTCTTTTTCTTAATCTTTTGGTGCGAATTCAACAAGAATACTAGTAACACATTCTCCAGCTTCCGCAGACGCGGTTGGGGTGTACCTGTTCTACTCACGTGGCATAATGTTCACGTGCCACGCGGCACGCAGTATTCCAACTGTTTTTCCACCGCTAATTGATTGATTGATTGATTGATTGATTGATTGATTGATTGATTGATTGATTGATTGATTGATTGATTGATTGATTGATTGATTGATTGATTGATTGATTGATTGATTGATTGATTACAGGGTTTAACGCGCCGAAGCTGCACAGGCGATGGGGCGCACTGTAATGGAGGGCTCCGGATTATTTTGACCACCAAAATCTTGTACACACGGGCGTTTTCGCTTTTCGCCTCCATTAGGAAAGCGGCCACCGTGGCCGGGAATCGAACCCGCGTCTTTGTGCTCAGCAGCACAACGCCATAGCCACTGAGCCACCGCGACGGGTCTTTCCATCGCTGCCAACGTTCGATGATGGCGCTTTTTTTAAATGTGCGGTGACTACGCTGTGGTAACGTTTTGGGTTCCGACTCGGGAGACCTGGGTCGAAATCCCATCTAAACTGGAGTCTTTTATTTACCATTAGGGAAAGGACCATCTTGCTTCCGCTTGCAAGGACTGATGCCGCTAGGCTGCTTCGTCAATTCGCGCGGAGGACCTCCATTACTCAATGGAATACACCGGACTGTGTGCATCCGCGCCTCCATAACCAGGACCCTCTACTCCAACGCCGTCTTCCGTGTGGGCTGTCTCGAGCACAGTCTACTTTACTTTGTAGACTGTGGTTGGGAGTGGCTTTCACAAAAGCCTACTCCTTCCTCATCGGGATGGCCAGTAGTGCCCAGTGCGACGCCTGCGAGGTTGAAGAGTCAATCGAACATGTGCTTTGTCGTTGCCCGCAGTATTCATCAGAAAGACGTGTTTTGGCCGCCGAGCTCCACCGATTGGACAATCAACCATTCACACAAGAGACTATTCTAGGACACCGACCCCTAGAATCGACTTCGCAGAAGGCAACAAAAGCCCTTTTGCGTTTTATTAAGGAAACAGGCTTAGCCGAAAGACTATAGTGCCCGCAAAAGGACTGAAGTGTGTGCACTGCCCTTCTCCTTTCCACTCTTTTTTGCTTGCTTTCTCTTCCATTCCCTGCGCACCCCTTCCCCAGTGTTGAGTAGCAATCCGGCCTCTAATCGTGGATAACCTCTCGGCCTTTCCGTTTGCTTTTCTCTCTCTCTCTTACAGAGGAGGCCATTTTCTGCACCAGACAACAACTACAACAACGACGGTTTTTCGCAGAACGGGGCACTTAAGGCTTTTGGCAGAAACTAAACGAGGTACGAAAGAATGGGTGGCAAACACAAGCGATCGCAGATTCTTGCACAACAGAGTTCGAAACAAATGGTTTACGCTAAAGAATGCAGAATTCGTAACTGCGACAGACGCACGTAGGAAGGTTTAGGACGCTGTCAGCATTGAAATAATTCTTTCTCGCAATTTTCTTCAAGGTGCCGCCATTTCGTAAAATGCGCGGGAACGCCCGGATTCAGACGGCAAGCGCCTCCGGAGAAGCGAACGCTGCTCCTGGCACCAGTGCGTGCTTGGTTCTTTATGATGACTTATTCTCGCCTGTTTCCCTTTTTCGCTGTGAGTTTCTTATATGCGTCCGTTTATGTTGCCAGGAGAACGCTCGTACATGAAGTATTTGCTGTTTCTTACGGGGCTTAAGCCATGCTTCTACTTCGGAGCTTTTGCGTCGGAGCGCGACGCAAGAGGAACAACATGAGAGGTGAGCGGGAAAACGAAGGGAGGCATTTACTTGGCAAACGCCGATAAAGAGTATCGTCTTTTGACGGCATTTGCAATGAAAGGAGCAGATACGCGGCCAATTTTTTTATTTTAGGTTAGGTCGCTTTTTGTGGCGAAATGGTATAATAGCCGCTCTAGAAACAGCGCTAAGAACATCTTCAAGCCGCTCTTAGCAACTGTTAGTGTCCACCACCTGAAGCCATGCGGAACACTCACGCTTGCTGGTAAAACTCAATGTCCAGCTCTAGACATCACACTAGGCATAAAACTCAGCATTAAACTTATAGCCTCTCACCGCCAGGTGTACTAGAAGGAGGCAAACCAACATTCTTAAAAGTGGTTCACTACAGTTCGGTTGATTGTTTCTTTCTTACTGTTGTCTGTTTGTTACGGCTTGTACTGTGTTCAGGCTAACGACACAAAAGTCATATCGTGACTTATGGACGTAAAAATAACGGCGTGTCACGCAGTTCGGCTGGCGGAGACGTGAAATGGCGTCTATCTTTAAAGGTACCACGACAGTTGCGGCAACCGTGTGAACCTGGAATTAGACGCGTTAACTTTTAGCCTGCTCATAATGTGTGTTTTTTTATCTTTACCTCTTAATGACTTCGTTATGAAAAGAAGGTCTTTAAGAACGCCATAATAAATGTTCCGTCTGGTATGCGTGTGAGGGACAACGAAAATTGGTGTCCTGTCACAAGAACGGACTTCCTTCCTGTCGTATGCCTCTAGGTATAACGAATCACGCTGGCATCTCCGCTAGGAAACCTTCATATCCTCCTCCGCTCATTCATACGCATGCGCAGAAACTTCACTACCTGCTGCCCGGGATGTAACGAAATATAAATAATTTATTCCCGTTGGCCTGACATCTCCCGCTGAAACATTTCCTATATCTACCGCTATATTGGTTATCTTCATGAAGGCTTTCCTCTCCTTAACGTCAGCGAAACCACCCCACGTGGTTACAGTGAACTAGAATATTCTAGTTCACTCAAGCGTGTTTTCTCTCGGAAGAGGTTCCTATTTGCGTAGCCATTAAGACATGCTGGGTCAAGTCAATCCAACGGTAATCACTTCCCAGTATTCCCGTGCTAGACAAACATCTCATGGAACTAGCGGCTCATTTCATCAAGGCAACTCCGTAAAAATGTATGCAAGCGCGGAACCGGTTCGCTCCAGCAACTCACCTCTCCACCCGAAGGCGACGTTTCGTGCGGTAATGCTGCACTTAGCTTACGAAGTGCCTTTCTCTAGAACGTCGCTAAAGGTACGTTTACTTTGGACTACCTTACGTACACTTTACACAACGCTCGCTCTCAATTGCTGCGCTGTGTTCCAATACGAAATGCGTTATCCGTTGGGATTAAATCTTAAGCTCGAATATCGTAAAGGTGGAAGGACTCTGGTGGAAGCCTTACATTTCCGTGTTTCATGGCTCGCGTGGCGTACATAAAATTGTTGCGAGGCACAGAGTAACGCAGAGAAAGTGGGAGCGCGCACAGGCAAAGGTAAGAGGAAGTGATGGAACGGGATTCTGAGTAGAACGTTTTGGACGGGCCTAGTATACGTCCGCACGTGGGCTCAGAGCTCCGTTCCACGTCGCTATGGGTGATGACGAGAAATTACGCCACGGCTGTTGAGGCTAGATCAACAGGAGGTTTAACAGAAAGTTCTAATAAACAGAGCGATCTACTAGTCTTTAGCCTTTACAGTCTTAGAAAGCTCTAATCTCCTCCCTCAATGTTTAAATAAATAGACCCCAAGTCACCTTTCTGTACCTTAGAGCTATACTTATGTAGGGCGGGAATTACGGTAGATGGGAAGCGAATTGCGAATTTCTATCGGATAAGCTACGTTTCCTGCGCAGCCCTGAACCACTGTTTCAGGCTTAAAACCACGTGTGACGAAACCCGTGAGGGTGAAAACGAAGCCGCGACAAAAAAAAAAAAAAAACAGAAAAACCAACACCGGAAACCTGAAAGCCAAAATATCAACGCAGTGCCTAAGAACCTCGTGTTGAAAGTGTAGGCCGATGCAATAACGGCGTGGCAGGGTTGAAAAAAAAAAAACCAGCGTAATGAAAATTTCATTCGTGAAGCTTGTGGCTTTGTGACTGGGAAAGTAAAGGGCTTTAGACATCAGTTTTTTTTTTTTTTCACCCAAAGAAACAGAAATTACGAAGCGACACGGTTGCAAGCCCAGCAAATAAAAATGTAGTCAGTATAGAATAAAGGAATTCTGATGACTGCGCTAAGAAAGAAAGGAGAGAAACCAATATGTTTGAAGGATATGAAATCAGGCAGGGCGTCATAAAGGAAGGATAAATAAAATGAAGCAAGCAGGTCGGCTATACGACAAAGATCTCCGGTCGCCTGTTTTTTTTCTTGTTTTAGTAATAAAATACATTGAAATGCACGTAATAACCTCTATCAACGCGAAGAGATATGAGTGCTCCTTAATTCAAGGTCGTCAGCGGCCTTTTTAGAAAAATGAGAAAGACCGTCCCAAATTTTCCGACCTTTTAGGGCGCAAAGCCTAAGGCGTATTTTAAAGTAAATTCAACAGAGGTTAGTATAGAAAAACGGGCTCTGATAAACCAGCGCCCACTTTTAAACCGGCGAAACGTGGTTATATATATTTCCACCCTAAAAGCTGGGCCCGTCGAGGCTCTTCGAGGAGAGACGCGCGCGCACCCAATAACTCTCGCGACCCTGGCCTCAATTTAGGGAGGCAGCGGAGGAGAGAAATTGCCTTTCAGCGGAGGGAGGAGGCCTCGCTGGCGGCAGAAGCACGTCGCACGCGGCTACGAACGCTCGGCTTTCTGCGTGCCTAGCCCTCGACCTTTTGCCGGGAAAACACGGCAAAGCAGAAACAGCGAACGCAACTCGTAATGAACGTGTTTTCGAGGCTCTAACGGACAAAGCCGGCATGCGGGCGTTGGTGCCTCCGAAGGCTTGTGTAATTTCGCCACAGGCGGTGGCGCTTTTGCTCAGAACAAGCGGGCGGCAAAACGCAAAATACCTGCAGTAATTTCTTTTAAACCAGCTATTTTGGCGCCTTTTCTTATTTTATGTGATGGGCAGGGCGGAGAACGGCTTTTAGGCGACAGGACGTTCGCAATGAACGCGACAGAGGCCTGCGTTGTCCTGACGTCGCCTAAGGTTCAATAGAAAAAAAGCAAGAGGGGAGACAAATGACTTTCTGAAAGGAAGCATAGTCAGCTTGCTTTTACTGCGAAGCTGTGTATGGCTAGGATCCAGCAGATTATCTCCGGCAACAGAGCGATGTAGACAAGATCCGCACATGAACGTAGGACCACCTTGCGGCTCGCACTCAAATCACCGGGATCGTAAAACTGTGCCCTACACCTTCGGGGCAGAAAAAAATATAAAAATATAAAAAAGATAATAGGACCTTGACATTTTATTATAGAAAATGACATATTAGCCTGTATTAAACCTTTATATTTTATTATATAAAATGACATATTAGCCTGTATTAGAAGTTTCCCAATATAAGTACCTAGGTGTGACGCTTACGAGGATGCTTACTTGGTCAGAGCGTATATTGGATATTTCTTCATCAGACCAGCGCAAGCTACGGTTCCTTAAAAGAAAACGTAAAAAATGCTCCAGTTAGTACTAAGATGTTAGCCTACAATACATGCGTTCGGTCAAAACTGGAGTATGCTGCTGAAGTATGGGATCCCCATTTTAAGAAGGATGTTATGCAGCTTGAAAGAGTTCAACGAAAGGCAATGAGATTTATTTTTGGTAAATATAGAAGGCATGATTCGCCATCCTTGTTGATGCAGAAGTGCAACGTATTGACTCTCGAGGCTCACTGGAAAGTTAGTCGCCTTGGGTTTCTTTATAACTGTCTTGTAGGGAAAACTAAATTATTACTTCCTAATTGTATAAAACCTTTAACTTCACGGACAACTAGACATAACCATGAATACTCATTATCGCCAAATTCGCCAGAACTGACACTCACAAGTACACATTTTTCCCCCGAACTCTGTCTCAATGGAATTCTTTGTCGCGAGAGGTTTTGGAATCTGCTGATTTTATGAAAGAGCTTGAGTCCCACATTGTAAATTTTGATGGTTGAACGTTGCTATAGTCTTCTTGTTGTCTTGATTGTTGTTACTAATCTTCATTATATTGTATGTATACTGTGTAGCCCCTCCTGCCAGGGCCAAAATACTGACCTGCAGTATCGTTAAATAAATAAATAAATAAATAAATATTGTTCCCTAAAAAGGTCTTCCCAGCAAACCATCCAAGTTTAGTGGAGAGGTCAACTTTAAGGGTACCGGTGTAAGCTTGGTCTTTGTAAGTTGGCTTTAAGTTGCCACAGTGAAGCATGGCCATCTACGAGGCGAGTATGCTTGAAAAAACGCTTTTAACTGTTGTGTCACCGGAAGTACCCCGAAACACTTTGTATAACAACCAGCCAATGCCTCCGTTGAAATGACCAGACAAGCGCACAGCCTTGCCTTTTGAGCGAAGCAAATATTGGCACGAACTATTATCGTGACGTTACCTTGTCCTGAGCCTCAGGAATCGCTCTTTCCGGCGTATGCCCGTCAGGCAATCTTGTTTGTCAGAGAAAGGGCGTCACCCTGTAGTCACTACCCCAGAGTGTTGTTCGCTGATCACGAATGTTCTCGATCTAATCCGATGGCAGTGGAAGAAAGAGCGTCCCGAGATAAATACATGCTTCGGCTTCGTGTGTTTCAGCCAACAGCGAATTTCTGGTACGCGCTGGGGCCTCTGGGGGTCATAAGGCATCTGTCTATTTTTCGCTTTGTGAACCCGTGTCCCTAACAACGACACAAAAATGCCTGTGTTTACCTGTTTCGTCCCCAAATTAGGCGGCTATAGTCTGGACTGCGGGTTTCTATTTTAACGGGGCAGAATCGCATGGCGAGAGACAGGTCGCCAAAAAGTGTGTCCATATTTCGGGGTGTTCATATTAACGAGACATGGCTGTATGTGAACGACTGTTTTCGGGAGGTTTTGGTTTAAGTAGGTATCGCACCACAGTCGAAATTGCCTTCATGTCTTTTTGCACCGCGAAGTGATTATACAGTGGCAAAACATGATAACAGCATACTGAGAGAGTGAAGACTGCGTAGTACTAAGTTTTATGTCACTAACAAATATGTTAAAAAGAAGAGGGCAGGGGAAAAAGATAGAGGGAATGCCCTGCTACATTTCTTAGACCACACGACAAACGACAATTCCAATGTCGCAGAGGCTATGAAACATAGCAGGCCATTTTGGCGAGAGTATCCTCTTTTCGTCTCTAGTAAGAGGAGTAAATATGTTGTAAAATTGAAATAATTGTGGCGCAGGCTACACACTAAACGTTTTTACACCCTTTTAGTCAAGAAGGGTGTAGCATAAGTGGAAAAAGGGTGTTGGGAGGCCTTTACAACCTTTCTCTTGAATCTCAACACCATTTTCCTAGCTCTACACCCCTTTTGTGTGAAAAAAGGGGTTGATCAACTTCAACACGCTCGGTTTTTCTTAGGGTGTTGAAAGGGTGTGGAAAATATGTTCAGCTATTCATTGAATAAGACCATGCTTAAAGGCATAATAGCACTGTAAAGAACAAGACATCCCCTCATATACTTCTGCAAAAAATTTTCAAACGCAAAAAAAAAAAAAGAATAATCGCTCGTATGCAATGATCGCTCGTTTCCATATGCGGTGCACCTCATGCCCCAAGTTTAGCTTTGGCACTACAAACACCAATTTGAACCTTCAAAATTAAAAAGCTATAGTCGTGTGTCCAAAAGGCTGTTAACCGACTGCAACACGCTTGGCTTTCTGTAGGTTATTGAAACGGTGTGAAATAGGTGTTCAGTTGCGAAAAAAAAAAAAAGAACAGCGGAGCTGGGGGTCGACCTAGTTTCTACCGGTGTTGCTAAGTTTTGTTATGTTCGCTAAGCGTTGCAATGTTCTTGCTAAGCTAGGATGACCGCTGAGGGGTGAGGCCAACTTTAACCGGATTTTACCAGGTGTTTGTCCCGTATAAACCGCCATGATAGAATCAAGGAATCATTCGACCGAGACTGACCTGGAGTTTAAAACAGTATGTATAAAACGTTTCTAGCTGGGTTACAATGCGAAGTAATCTTCTTAGAAAAACATTATACAAGTGCAGTGCGATTATTTTGATTTTTCGCTGATATTTCCGACTGAACGCATCAAAGGCCTGGGCCATTAAAGTCGCCAAACACGAGTAATTTATAAGTACCTGTATCTATCATTTACTCTTCCGGATAGACCCTGAAAGGCTGGTAAAACACGACATTGTCGAGCGCCATATGTACACAGTACAGGCTATTGAGAAAATCTTTGTGCATGAAACTTTCATGTCGACTCACAGGCATACAATACTCGGCTCTAAATCGGCATGATGGTCCACACTGAAAGGTTTTAAAGGTTTCCGCAAAGCAACGGGGACTCCGCTTTGTATACCTTAAACGAGTATTTTCGAATAGGCAGCAAGTGGGCTACGGGACGCACAGTAGGAGACGCACACACAGCGCCGACTAACAACTAAGTTTTGTAGCTTGCAAGAGTCCTAAATACACATCTGCAATGCAATGCAAAGCAAAAAAATGTTGCAGATAACACATTTTTGTCGTATTTTCGGTCACTGCAAAAAGCAACGTGAGCAGCCGTCAGATACTGAGAAGAGACAATGCGGTCAGGTAAACAAAGCAACTGTGATGAAAAGCGCGTCGTAATTAGAGAGGAGGAGCAGGAGGAGGAGGAGGAGGAGGAGGAGGAGGACGAGGACGAGGACGAGGAGGACGAGGAGGAGGAAACTTTATTGTAAATGCTATCATAAAAAATTCCCCGCATTTCCCCGAGGGGAAGAATGTGAAAGTGCGAATGCACGAGTTGAATTTGCGCGGTTCGGTAATGTTCGCGAAAGAGAGATCACACACACACACACACACACACACACACACACACACAACTACAAAGAAAGAAAGATGCATTTATTCACAGACACCTATTTGTGTTGTCGTTGTACTTGATTGCTAGAGCGGATCTCAGCTTTGAAATTTCGTGTCAGTACTCCTTTAAGCAGGTGCGTTAGCCCTTCTCACGCCCGATTCTTGGCCAATCCCCCACGTGGGTATGTGCCATGTCAGCGGCCAGGCAGCGCGCGCCCATCTCCCCCCGTTGCCAAGGAAGACGCGGAGATTCCTGGCCAATCCCCCACGTGGGTATGTGCCATGTCAGCGGCCAGGCTGCGCGCGCCCATCTCCACGTGCGCGGACATCGCCGGTGGACGCAGGTTCAGGGTCGCTTAAGAAGTGCATTCGCACTTAAAAGTGCTTGGCTTTTGTGACTAACCCACGCATATTGCGTGAGTGCACTGCGAATGTCCTTCAGGGTTCGCGATAATGCTGAGTGTTCGGGCCTAACTTGAATACTCGAAGCGTAACTTGAATACTAGCTTTGCATTTGTGTGCACGCTACGCTATTGTCAGTGAGAACAGAGTTGGCAAGCTTGCAAGCCGTTCACTTAGGTTTTGCTCGGTTTAGTACTTAAATATTCATGAGAGGGGAAACTCAGGATTCTCTTTTGACCATATAGATTTTGACTATTGTTTATAAATGCCCCGTGTTGTGCCGAATGGTTTGCAAATTACTGAGAACAGCTCTCTCGCATTCTCAGAACGTTTCCTATGGTGACTCGCCATACTTGAAAAGAAGCGAACGCACTGTTTTAATGCGGCCTGCTCCGGTTGAGCTATATGTAGCGAGGCATAAAGTAGCCGTACACATCTGTGCTTCAGTTCTGTTGGTTTCGCTAGACGGTAGGAGGTATTGTAGCCTAAAACAGAGGTTTTGAACTTGTGCTCGGTGTATTGACGCTTCGGAGAGCTGTTCGTAAATAAGGCTGGGTGTACCGTGTCCCAATGATCTGCACGTGAATCAAGAGTAATGAAGATGTCGGACGAGAAGACTGATAGCTGGCCCTTTCCAAGACTGGAAAAAAATGACAACAGAAAACAATATCATGGGTAAAGGCATTGAAGAGTTTAAATATTCCTAAGGTTGGCTTGCTGGTTTCAAAACCCGCCACAATCTTACTTTTAAGAGTGTGCGTGGCGAAAGAGCTGCCGTGCCACGAAGGCATGGTTAAGGAGTGGTGAAACGTCGGACATCCTGAACACCTGGCTACGTACAATGCTCGAAATATATTTAACACCAACGAAACAGCGGTGTTTTTTAAAACACTACCACATAAAACGATCACTTTCAAAGGAGACCACTGCATAGCAGGGAAACAAAATAAGGAAAGGGTAACTGTGCTACTTGCTGCCAACATGACGGGAACAGAGCGTTTGCCGCTCCTAATCATTGGGAAGGTTCAGAAACCAAGATGTTTCTTGAACGCGAGGCACCTTCCGGTGGTAAAGAAGCCAACAGGAATGCTTGGATGAGGTCGAACACATTTCATTCCTGGATCCGTCAGCTCGACCGGCGTTTTGGAGTGGAGAAATGGAAGGTCCTCGCGGTTGTGGACAACTCCAGTGCTTATGGCAAGCTGTCGGACCTGGAGTGGATCGAGCTCGTGTTCCTTCCACAGAATGAAACCGCAGCCCTTCAGCCCATGGATCAGGGCATGATTCAGCACATTAAATGCAAATACAGAAAGCCCGTATTACAGTGCATGCCCTTGTGCATAGAAGCTGAGAAAAAGGGGTCAAAAAGAAGGTCCCCTTCACCCCGAGTAGTCCGAGTGGCGCTGGCTACCACCCCCAAGTGCAGGGAACAAAAAATACCTTAACATAAATACCCGAGAAAGTGGTGGGGAAACAGCCCCGCCGGTAGCGTAGTGGTTATTTTTTCACCACTTTCTAACTCAAAAAATTCTTCATCTGTTTCTATCACCCACCACAACCTCCCCTTTGCTTTCCGAGGTTTTCTTGACTGCCAACCCTTATTTTCTATCTTATTTCACCGAGCCCCTAATTTCCTATTGTCTGATTCTCTCTCTCTCTCTCTCTCTCTCTCTCTCTCTCTCTATATATATATATATATATATATATATATATATATATATATATATATATATATATATATATATATATATATATATATATATATATATATATAGGGAGCAGTAGAACTTTGGAGATGGTAGAGATCACGAAAGCAAGTCTCTTTGCTGAAACGTTGGCAACAATCGTGCTGTTACCTTGTTCGCAGTGTTTTGTTATATATATATATATATATATATATATATATATATATATATATATAAAACAGTAATAACGGTTGGCAGTCAAGAAAACCTCGGAAAGCAAAGGGGACGATGTAGGTGGGCATTTTTTTTTCTCCACTTTCTTTCTTTCCAAATTCTTTATCTGTTTCAATTACCTACCACATCGTCCCCTTTGCTTTCCGAGGTTTTCTTGACTGCCAACCCTTATTTCTGTCTTATTACAACGAGCCCCTCATTTCCTATTCTGATTCGCTATATATATATGTATATATATATATATATATATATATATATATATATATATATATATATATATATATATATATATAATATACGCACGCGCGCACTCACACACACACACACACACACACACACACACACACACACACACACACACACACACACACACCACTACGGAGACATGGTGCCGCAGTTTAACTGCTCGCTATAGGCCATCAGGCACCTTGCTACAAGAGCTCAAAACCAAGCCACCGGCATGGCTTCTAAAAAGAGAGTCACAAGCACGTCGTACGAGGGCTCGGGGACAGTTCCACTAACGCCTGCCAGCGCGACTCGTTACGCGCACGTAGCCTGGGCGAGAACGACTGTCCTCAACTGTGCATAATTGTGGCACGCCGCCCCGCAGAGGAAAAACGTGCGCGATCTCTTCTTCGCCCGCGGTTGGCAATCTCGGCACGCGTGCCGGCCGCTGCGAACGTGATTGCGAGGAAGCGCAAAAGGCAGCGGGAAAAGCCCTGAGACGATAGGACGGTGGCCGCAGCTCTTTCTCAGCGAGCTCATTTTGCGGAAAACAGCTAATTCTTGCGAGGTTGGCCCGCCGCCGCTAACTGCTCACCGGGGAGCTGGATGGGTCCACCTTGCCTTCTTTTTCTCATTTTCTTTTTGTCCGGTTTGAAGTTGCGCCAAATACCCGAAGCGTGCGAGGCAGGGAGGAGAAACGAGACATGGACTGCTTCAGAAGTGTAACGAATGTTTTTGCTTTAAGCGTTCGTTTTTATCTACTACTCTACACAGCAGTGCTTGCGCGCAGGCCTTTTTGGGGAAAGAGATGAAACTAGTGTGAAGGTACGAGAGTGTAGTGAAGCAAAATGTTTAAAGGAATAAATTTACAGAAGGAAGTAAAACAAAAGACAGCGCGGTCGTGCCAAACCCGAGAAGCTAAAGCTTTCCTGTAGCTTCCGACAAAGTACATTTGCAGAAGCGGATTTGACGACGCTCTCCCGAAACGAAGTGCAGTCAACCTGGAAAGATGAAGAGTATCTCAGGAAAAGCAAAAAGCTTGCCTTCTTGTTGCCGTACAATTCTTCTTGCTCGTTTTTTGACGTGGAGCCTGATAAAGAGGGTAGTAACCAGTGCGCTCCCTTGAGGTACGCCATTTTCGTTTGCCTAAATTGCTACCATTTATTTGAAGGAGGTACGAGATTTATTTCGCCAATTTCTATGATTTGTATTTGAGTGACGCCTTGCAGCGTGGGCCAAAGCGGGGAGATGGGAATGAAGGATAGGTTCCTTTTGCCGCAGTCTTCACGGGCCTACTCCTCAACTTTTTCCTTCAAACAGAAAGCATGGCTCGGCCAGTTGCGGTGCTAACAAATGCAACTCCCAAATTATTTTTCTTTACATTTGAAGTATTACTTGAAAACCACGAGGAAATTTACTTGTGGGGTGTCACTTTGGGTGCTGCTTGTAAAATATGCCTGTTCTCAAATGACTGGCCTCGCTGAAATTCCTATCAAAATGTATGTTCCTGTTGTGTCGCACGGCATGAGTTTGGAGGTTGTAACATTTATTTAGCTGGCCCAATACTAGTGAAATCAATATTCTTGGAAAGCGTACTGAAGAGAGCCCCATGTAAGTGTTTCTTTCTGAGAAATAGTCTTAGATCGCGGCTGCACAGCGTGCATGGAAGGAGCGGTACAGGGAGTGTCTTGGAAATGGAACACTTTCTTTGTAGAACATTTGATAATTGTCAAAGCTCCTTTTAGGGCAGGGTGACAGAAAGTGATCAGCTCAAGAAGAAAGTATATTTCACTTACATGTGAAAAAAAAAAACTTTTGCCGAGTGGCTTTTAAAAACAACATTGACTGGTTGCAGTGGCGAGCTGACGCCCACATTTTGAAGGTACTGCTGTGCTACTCCCTAAGCGTTATCCGTTCGATTACCCGTGGTTTCAGATTTACTCTTCCACCATAGCACTATAGCTAAATCAGTGACAAATAAAATGAGAATAAATGCATGTCGCTCCCTTACAGCGACCACTGATATTGCAGAGTTGCCGAAAAAATGCTAATCGCGGTTTGTTAGGCAAAAACAAAAGAGCCCTGGTGTGTTGAAGTTTCATGGTAGCTCTGGTCCGTGTTTCAACACGTTGTAATTTTCACGACCGTACATGGCTACTTGCGTAATCCGCAAGTATACAGGCAAAAGAGGCCCCACTAATGGCTAGCCTCTAAAGAGGACTAAAAATTCCCAAGTAGCGTGTTCGCCGCGCGTAAATGGCTATTTTCCTCAAGCCCTCATAAACCTTGGACGGCCAACGTGCTTTCAGCTCTACCCTGCCTGCGATGTGTTCTGTCCCGAACCTCAAGGGAGTGAGAGGGCGCCTTCACTTAGTTTTTTAGGTCTACTTGGCTGAGTTTATTTTTCTCAAAGGCTCCCCGAGGGGAATATTACTGGAGGGTTGGGTCAAACTAAATGTACAGCAGATGTTGGACAAGCCCTCATTGGGAAAGGTTTGTAATCACCGCTCACGAAAGTTTGCAAAGGTCACGGGTCTCTCTAAGTGCGCACATTTATTTATTCATTCACTAACTTTCAGCTAAATGAGATCTAAAGGTCAGTGCAATGTGGGTATCCACATTTTTAGATCAAGGCATGTTCGTTCAAGGTTGGATGGGTCTTTGCTAGTAGCTGCATTGTAAAAAGAAGGATGAAAGAACGGCCCCATTTTTTTTTCTTTTTTTTTTCTTATCCCGCATTGCGGTCCCATTCAAAGCTTCGCGGTAACACAGAAGGGAGTGGATCTACTTCGATCCTCTGAAAATTAGTCCTCTAGCAGGCGTCCACCGAATGTCTCCATTTTCCCTTCCATTCACTGATTTTTACGTACAGTCATGGACAAGTGAAATGAAAACGTGCAAATATGAACAGGAACACACAAATACCGCGATTTCTTTCCATCCAAACCAAATTGTCAAACGGCTGCATGGCATTAACAAGATTTATTGATGTATCATTGCTAATAGACCATAAGGGCGTCGTGTTGTGATTTCATAGAATAATTTTCTTCTTTTTTGCGTGTCTGGGTTCATGTTTTCGTTTTCGCTTCTCATTTGACCATCAACGTAATTTTTTTAATCAAGGATGCGAAGCGCTACGTTCAGGGATAAGATCAGATATGGCGGCGACAACAAATTTATCCTTATGACGAATTATGGAAGTTATTAGGGAGAGGCCCTCAAAGACCGACGATGACGACGACGACAAGGACGACGATGATGATGGTCGTGGTTGTGAATATGATGGTGGGTAGTTATTATTATTATTATTATTATTATTATTATTATTATTACGAATGCGAGCTGATATTATCTTTCTTTATAAACTTCTTCATGGGGATATTTTGTGTGACGACTTGGTTACACTTATCAATGTCAACTTGCCGAACAAACTTTTCCGAACATTTCGAACTTTTAGAACAGATGCTTTAAGTAGAAGACGCTCGTCCATCTGCAGAATACAATGTGCATATAATGAATATTCTGATCGTCTTGATATATTTCAGAGCTCTTTTTCTTTGTTCTCAAACGACTTGAAAACTGTTGTAGCTTAAGTGCCTTTAGTCATTGCAAATTTATGTGCTGTATTTATTTTAGGCAAATCATGTTCTTGTTTGTTTGTTTTTCACATTTCCTGGTTTTGCGTTGCTTGAATTTCTGTAGGTTTGAGTGCCAGTGCTTGTAATGCTGAACTTCTTTCAAAGTTGAAACTTCCGAACATTTTGTTATAAAACCTTCGTGTTATGCGTATAACTTATCGCTGTCATGTTCAGTGAGTATTTCCTGTTTTTCACGTGCCTTGAACATTTCGCTGTCCGAGTGTCATGGCTTGCAACGCTAGGTCTCCTGTTTCTTTTCTTTTCTTTGCTTTTTTTCTTTTTTTTTGCTGTTTTGCTTTCTGAGATTACTGTAACTATCTTTACTTTATTGTTTCTTTCATGCATACAGTTTTGTGTGTTGTGTTGTCTTGATTTTAGTTTGTTTTTATGTACGATTTGTATATGGTGTACCAGTACCAAGACCCTAGGGTTGTTCCTGGGCACCGAAAATAAAGGTTGATTGATTGATTGATTGATTATTATTATTATTATTATTAGCTAACTTGTTCCCACTACAACCACCACATTCAACAGAAGGGTAATAGGCTGCTAGATTTTTTGGCTTTCACTTCTATGGCACAGTGTAATCGCATAAAAAATTGCAGTGGAAATATTCTGGACCTGTGCTTTTCGAACTTTGATGGCGTTAGTGTGTTGCACTCTGATTGTTCTTTAGTAATACCGGACAGATTTCATCCTCCTCTTTCTATTTCCTGTTGCCTCCCTTCATTGCTCCACCGTTCCGTAAATTCCAACAACACGCAACCTCATTACGCTTTCGCCAGGGGAGATTATGCTGGGCTGTATGGCTACTTTTCCGCTGCCCCTTGGTCGACCGTCATTGACCACACTGATGTCAATGAACAAGTCGACCATTTCACAGAGATTGTGCTTTCGGGTATGAAGGAATACATCCCGCAATATTTACCGAGGAGGTTCAGGTTTCCACACTGGTTTTCTTCTGAATTGCGGGATGCCCTGAAACTCAAGGAACGTGCGCACAGAAAGATGAAGCGCTCTGGTGCCAACCAGTTTGCTCAGGAATTCCGGCGCCTACGTGCCCTATGTAAAATATTGCACAAACGTGATCATACTTCGTACCTGGCGTCGGTAGAAACTAAAGCAACTCACCAACCGGGAGCCTTCTGGAAATACATTAATTCTAGATCTAGTACAACTAAAGATTCTATTCGTCTTCTAGACTCCAACGGAGATGAGGTTGTCAAGGTGGCCGACTGCTTTGCTCGTCAATTTTCTTCTTTTTTTGGGATTAGCGGTGGTAGTGACAACAGCAGCGCCCCTTGTCACCAGGGCAAGAACTCCGGTTGTTTACAACTGGACGAGAACATCATTCGGACCAGCATCAAGCGGCTCAAGCCCTCGCTTTCTTGTGGGCCAGATGGTATTCCTGCTGCAATCCTAAAAACATATGCAAATATATTCGTTCCTGTGTTCACTTCAATATTTAATAACTGTCTCCGGTCGGGAACGTTTCCTCGCTCATGGAAAATCTCTCGCGTATTCCCTGTTTTCAAGTCAGGCCTAAAAACTGATGCTATAAACTATAGGCCTGTCTCGCTGCTTTGTTCTGCCTCTAAAATTTTCGAGTTATCTCTTCATACGGTCTTGTCTTTCTCATTTAAACATGTCCTCATTCCTAATCAACATGGATTTATGCGTGGTCGTTCAACTTCCACGAACCTTGTATGCTTCATGGAGCAGGCTGTCCCAGCAATCGTTGGTAGAAGCCAACTGGATGTGGTCTACTGTGACATGAGCAAAGCCTTTGATGTTGTCAACCACTCGTTATTGCTTGCAAAGCTCACTCTGTTAGATGTACACGCTTCTTTGGTGGGTCTTATACGTTGTTATCTCAAGGAGCGATATTGCTATGTAAGTGTTAACGGTCAAACATCATTTAGGTACAAAGCAACCAGTGGTGTACCCCAAGGCTCTGTTCTGGGTCCCCTTCTTTTTTCCATTTTCATTAACGATGTTGCTTCTGCCATTCAAAATTCTTCTTTTTTGTTGTACGCTGATGATATAAAAATCTTTAGAGAAGTGCGTAGTGTTCAGGACTGTAATTCTCTTCAGGTTGATATAGCGTCATTCCATCGTTGGTGCACCAAAAACGACCTTATCTTGAACCCTTCAAAAACTAAAGTTGTCTCCTATAGTAGAAAAACTCAACAGCTGCAATACTCTTATAAAATTGCAAGCACTGCATTGCCGAGGGTGACTGAAATTCGAGACTTGGGAGTACTATTTGATACTTCTCTGACTTTCTCTTCCCACATTGCACAAATTACCCGTCGGTCTCTTCGTTGTCTGGGTGCTGTTTGCAGGTATTCTGGAGAGTTTAAAGGTCCGCTACCTTTCTTAAAGTTGTATTCGGCTCTCTGCTTACCTCTTCTTGAATACGGGTCTGTTGTCTGGAATGGAACTTGCAAGCCCAATAGTGACCGTATCGAAAGGGTTCAAGATAAGTTCCTTTCTATCTTTAAGCACCGCTTCCGTCATGTGCAAGACGACGCAAACGGCATCATGTCTCTTCTGAAAAGCATTCCTTCCCTTCGGTGTCGACGAATGCGAGCTGATATTATCTTTCTCTATAAACTTCTTCATGGTAATATTTTGTGTGACGATTTGGTTACACTTATCAATGTCAATTTGCCAAATAAACTTTTAAGAAAATTTCCAGCTTTCAGACCAGTTGCTTTAAATAGTCGACGCTCGTCCATCTGCCGAATACAATGTGCATATAATGAATATTCCGTTCGGCTTGATATATTCCAGAGCTCCTTTACTTCGTTCTCTAATGAGTTGAAAACTGTTGTAGCTTAAGTCCTTTATGTCATTCCAAATTTATGTACCCTATGTATTATGTGCAAACTGTTCTTGCTTGCTTTTCACTTTTTCTTGTTTTGTGTTGCTTGAATATTTGTACGTTTTAGTGTCAGTGTTGGTAATGCTGAAGCTTTTCCCCCCCTTTTTTTTTTTGGAACTTCCTAATATGTTGTTAGAAAACCTTGGTTACATACGTATACTCTATGTCATGTTGATTCAATATTTGCTTGTATAGTTCCTATTTTTCACATCTACTGAACGTTTCGCTGGCCGAGTGGCATGGCTTGCAACACTAAGCCTGCCTTTTCTTTTTTGACTTTCTGTTCTTTTTTTTTCCTTTTTTGCTTTCTAAGATTTCTGTAACTATTTTTACTTTATTGTTTATGTCATACATATAGTTTTTGTGTGTTGTTTTGTCTTAATTGTAGTGTTTTTTTTTGTATGGTGTACCAGTACCAAGATCCTAGGGTTGTTCCTGGGCACCGAAAATAAAGGTTGATTGATTGATTGATTGATTGATTGATTGATTGATTGATTGATTGATTGATTGATTGATTGATTGATTGATTGATTGATTGATTGATTGATTATTATTATTATTCATGGTGATATTTTGTGTGATGACTTGGTTGCACTTATCAATGTCAACTTGCCGAACAAACTTTTCCGAAGATTTCGAACTTTCAGAACAGATGCTTTAAGTAAACGATGCTCGTCCATCTGCAGAATACAATGTGCATATAATGAATATTCCGATCGTCTTGATATATTCCAGAGCTCTTTGTCTTTGTTCTCTAATGAATTGAAAAGTGTTGTAGTTTAAGTGCCTTTATGTCATTTATGTGCCGTATTTCTGTTCCGTATTTATTTTATGCAAATCATCATCTTGCTTGTTTGTTTTTCACTTTTCCTGATTTTGTGTTGCTTGAATTTCTGTCGGTTTAAGTGTCAGTGCTTGTAACGCTGAACTTAGTTTTTCCATTTTGAAACTTCCTAACATTTTGTTACAAAACCTTTGTTTTATGTGTATAATCTATCTCCGTCATGTGCATTGAGTATTTGCTTGTGCATTTTCAATTTTTCACGTACCCTCAACGTTTTGCTGGCCGGGTGTCATGGCTTCTAACACTAGGCTTCCTTTTTTTTTTTTTTGCTGTTTTGCTTTCTGGGATCTCTGTAACTATTTTTACCTTATTGTTTCTTTCATATATATGGTTTTCTGTGTTGTGTTGTCTTGATTTTAGTTTGTTTTTATGAATGCTTGTATATGGTGTACCAGTACCAAGACCCTAGGGTTGTTCCTGGGCACCAAAAATAAAGGTTGATTGATTGATTGATTGATTGATTGATTATTATTATTATTATTTTTTACCTGTACCCAGGCTCCGCCTGTGCTTTATTTCTGTCATTTTCACTACTTCAATTTGTGTGTGTCTTGTCGCTTGTTTGTTTTTTGCTATATGTTTCTTGTATTTTGTTTTCATGTAACTACCCGTGCGCCAGCACTCAGGCCTATGACTGTTCCTGGGCACGTAAATAAACATGATTGATTGATTGATTGATTGATTGATTGATTGATTGATTGATTGATTGATTGATTGATTGATTGATTGATTGATTGATTGATTGATTATATTATGTTTACCTCCCTAGGAGGCTCGCTCACTGGGAGGAGGTCTTGCTGCGAAGACTTCGTGTTGGTTTAGCCCTCTCTCCCGCTGTTACCCTAGAGTGGCCGCCGCGTTACCATGCCCCGTCGCACAGAACTGCCTCTTTTGCACAGTTCCTGCCTAAGGTGCGGACACAGGACACCTGCTTTGTCGTGCCCTCCATTGGAAGCGGCCAGGGAGGCACAGGCCTCCACCCTGGCAGACCACCTGACCTCCATCGGTGGATATAAGGACCCCACCACCGCTCCCTCCTTGCGTTTCTTCGTGAAACGGGAGTCAACTTATACCTGTTACGAAGTCTTTATTCCATCGGGTATACTATCGCAATTGAAAAATTATGATTATTATTATCATTATTATTATTAATCGCTGTGAGGACGATCGCGATGCTGATGGTGGTGGTTGCTGTGATTAATAATATTATGCAGACGGCCATGACATAAAAAGGAAGACTAAATGAGGTAAAAGGTACAAAGTACACGTATAACGCAGGCGTTGTTGTTGCCGCTCAAAAACTTTACTTTGAGCCTGGTGATGTCGGAGTGGTTCCTCAAACCCATAGAGTTTCTTAGTAAGTATACTAGAAAGGAAACTGCGCCTCGTAAGCCATGTCGTCATGGCGGTTCGTGGGAAGACATCGTTTTTGGCTTGGGCTTGGCATGACAACTGGATTCTTAAGCGGCTTTTGGTATTTGCTTTCTTCACTATGCATTCACACGTTTACGAGCTACAAGGAAGCCGAAATCCTCCCGTTTCTGTGGTAGCGTGTTCAGTGAAACAGCAGGCAATGCGTGATCGCACCTGACGTTGCTCATGCCGCAGTCGAAGGACGTATGACTGAGCGGGTAGTATGCTGCCGCGAAATTTGTAGCCGACGAAAAGAAGAAACAAAACGTACTTCGACGAAGACAAGATACGGCAGATACGGGCGCTTGTATGCGTCCTATCTTGTCATCGTCCATGACTTTTTAACGCCACGTTTTCATTTTTCTTGTTAAACTAGCTGGCGGTCGCGGTGCACCGGTTCACCACGAAGGCAACGTTTTCATAGGCACGCTCAAAAAACTTTCGAAACTCTTCAAACAACGTATTTTTTTTAATAATGGTAAAATTAATAAATTCACATTCTCTAATGAGTTACCCCCCAAATAATAACATTGTTCGTAACTACAACCTTGGCCTGCGGAATAGCAGGCACAACCGTTCCGGCAAAAATACGCTTTACTTCTTTTTTTCTTAGTTTTAAAACAGCCTGTTTTGATTTTCCACTTACATAATTGAACACTATTCTTAGCGTTTTTGTGGCACTTTGTTTAAATTTGCGGTCACTAAAACGTTTCAATCCAAGCCAATGATGAAACTAAAGCGAGCGAAATGTATAATGGCGGTCCATGACGACACAGACGACCTTGATGTGAGCCGCATAGACGCTAGCGCCAGATTCCTCTCTTGTGTATACTGTAAGAAACTCTATGCTCAAACCCAGACAAAGTTGAAATGCAAGACTAAGTGGCCCGTTTGTCAAGAATGGAGCATTGTTTCAAGGTTATCTCTGCCACCATTAAATTGAACCCTGAATGGTTCGGACATTTTGAGGTTATAGTCTGAATAATCATTCAGACTCTGTCAGGCGAGCTGTGGAGTGGGACGAAGGTTTTCTATCCTTGAAAACGTAGCCATAATTTCCCTTCCATAGCTCCGCGAAAGCGCCTGAGCGTCCTGAACAGGCACGGCAGCCATTCAAAATCAGCAAAATTAAGGCCGATACCGAAATACGAATGCCGCGAAGGCACTGAGAGAAGTATGAGCGAAGTCTCTGCAATATCACGGCAGTCAATTAAAAAAAAAACAGGTGCTTAAGAATATTTTTTTCACCGTTTCCACAGCTTAACCCTCCGCATACGCAACACGGGGAACCCTCTCCGAATTCGACGTTTCAAAAAAAAAGAAAGAAAGAGGTGTATTAGGTCTTCGTTTTCTTGTGATTAAAGGCTTATTATTTTTTTTTGAACATCATCAGTGGCAGAATACGTGAGTGTAAATAAACGTGAGGCTGCTTTTAACGACCAATGGCCATAAATTGAAATCTTCTGCAATCTATACCTATTTGTGTTACATTAGGATTTAACTTCAATGTCTGCTCCGGAAAAATGTCACGTTGAAATCGTGATACTACTAGACTCCACGAACGCCTCGCGTAACATTGTTTCTGCTATTTGTGCGGTTTGCTTCTTATCGCATCGATTGCAGCAATGTGTACCTTTACGAGCTATTATTCTGTAGCTCCACGTAGTCCCCTCATCCTTATTATTCTGTACCACTCCAGAACGTCCATTCCAGACGCCTACGAGTATCAAGATTCTCAACGTCGGTGGTAAATTTCCGGGCTAGAGAATGCACTTTTGTCCGACCTAAATATCTAATTTAATCCCAACGCTTTTTTTTTCTGGTTTCAAGCAAACATTTATACGTTTCAGATCAGTCAGCAAGAGAAATAACGAAGCACAAAGATACGCTATCTTGTAGAACAAAGGCCACAAGAGTGGGGCATAAAAGTGAGACAGGATAAAGCACTCACTCGCAACTGCTAGTCAAGGCCTTGTCGGCCGAAATGTAATTATATACTCGCACGCACGCACGCACGCACGCACGCACTCTCGCACGCAAGGACCCACCAGGCACTGATTTTCGATGCTCCCGCCACCATCATACCCGCACAGCCATAAATTCTTCGCATTTTCTGGCCATTCACATCCTCCTCAGAATAATACAAACAAGTTTGGCATTGTGACATTTCGTGGCTCTTTTTTTGACACTTTGTCGTTCCCTCTGGAACTGCAATTACGTGAAAGCGGAGGAACAATGTCAAGTAGATTTAAAGAGCCACACTTTTTTCAAGAGATTGTTATTAGGCGCTACATGCCCAACAAATTACGCAAGCCACTGGAAGACGCGTACTACCGCTTTAAGGCAAGTTGAACAAAATCATCTACGTCAACAATGTCACTTTCTAACAGTGTTCTTTCAATACAGCGACCTGTGCAGGAAAGCTTCTTTTTGTATGCAGTCACGCAGTTCGCCACACAAACGGAGTCAAAATTGAAATCCCGGACGGTTCGCGAATCCTTTCAAAGGTATTAGCTGAGACGCCCGCGGTATTTCTATAAAGGCACCAGGCACAGGGAGGAACATTTAAAATTGAAGTCGTGTTCAGTGTTCAAGGATGTGTACTTCAAGTAATGTTGCGCAACGTCTTGTGACTCCGATATTAAGACAGTAGACGCAAACAAAGAAGGAGTAAGAGTGTATACTCCACATTAAGAAAGTCGGCACGCATCAGGGGTTTTCGCCGGCACGGCCCGATTGCGGAAGAGCGCCAACACACTTTTTTATTCTCTCGTTAAATGCGGAATGCGGCTCTGGAACGAGAACGGAAGCACGCCGTCGCTGTAACCTCCGAGATGGAAATCGTCTCAGAATGTAGCGTCAGATCAAAGGCAGGAAAAAGAAAAAAATACGCAGTGCGAGACTAAACGTACTCTTTGCCAGCACAGGAGCAAGTTACATAAAAGAGCCAGAGAAGAACGACCACGATTTGCATTCGAAAATGGAAGCTCCAGTCTGTCGCTTGGTGTACCCATGAACCGCGGCAACTCTTCCCTATTCACAGAGACAGGTGGAGGCAGCTCTCTGTGGCAGTAACTTTTTTTTCCAAAATTGAGTTTCCCTTTACATGCGCAGCTTTTCGCGAGGGATTCCTTAATGTTCTTTCGACTTCGCCACAACTGAGAAATAGGTTTCAGCGTGCGGTTTCTTCCGTGCTTTGATACCGGGGTTGGTGGTAGGGACAGTAGTAGCAGATTTTTACTATTTCAGGAACACAGATTCAGAGTGAGAAAAGTGGGTGGAATGACAGAAATGATTACGCCATGCGCCCGTACGTTTGAATTGACTCTCAACAAAGCGAGAAACAGAGCTAATTTTCTAAAGTGGTCGGCTAAAATGGGCACCAGCTTCGCACTTCGCACTTCGATTGCGTGAAATGAACAAATGGCCTTCGTAGAGGAAAGAGGCCTGAGCCCTGGTTTGGGTTAGCGGGAAAAGGAGACGGAAAGACACTTGCCAAAGATAGTAGTCGTTCAGAGTCTCTACTCCCGTGAGTTGCAAGCACGGTTTCAGCGTTCACATAGGCGCTGGTCTTCCTTATGTGGAGCACTGCTTGGAAGGGTCACACGGTTTAAGGACCCACGCACAAACACTCAGAAAAAAAAACTCGCCCGCATCTTCCAACGGGGGGAACTCGAGTAAATGCGTCGCAGAGTGGTGGGGGTATCGCGTGAATGTTCCGTAATTGGGTATGGTTTGGGAATGCTTAATTGTTATTTCGTCTTTATTATTCTTATTTATTAAATGAAGGAGAAGCGAAGGCAAGGAGTGTAAAGTTTAAGTCTGTCTTTATTGCTTGGTGCCGTCAAGCAAAGCGTCAAGTCAAGCGAAAGCCAAGCAAAGACGCCCTTGACCGAATTCCGAACGCGCGCTCCGCCGCTTATATACACACCGCCCGCGTTCGAGGGAGAGGAGTACGGGGGAGAGACGCGCATGCGCACACTTCCGTACACAAGCGTGCGAACTTTCCACGCACCCACCACGCCGTTATCACGTGTACACGCCCTGCCGCCGTTACTGTTGAGCGCGACGCAGCGCACGGGTAGCTACGACGCATGCGCGCACAGACACGCTCCCCCCGCACCGCCGCAGCTGTTGTTGAGAGCGACGGAGCGCACGGGGTACACGCGCTCCTCCCGCACCGCCGCACCTGTTGTTGAGAGCGAAGAGGGAGAGACGCGCACCTGCGCCTCGACGCGACGCGCATGCGCAGTGAGCGTGTGGACGGCGCCGACAACATCGACGAGTGACATCGCGAGCCTAAAAAATGCTCCGCATTTAAAAAAAGGATGTGAATGGCGAAACACATGCGCGGATAAGGACGCGTCTGCACACGCGTCGCGCGCTAGAGAACCGGTTCGGCTGCCGGAAGACCCGCGGATCAGCCGCTGCCGCGCGCGTCGAACCTGGCAGATATTTTGTCGTGCCGCACTGGAAACAGGATTGCTCGGGCGCACGTGCGGATCCCGTTTGAGTCTACAAGTTACTGTATAAACTATTTAAGAGAGCAAAGTTGGTGATCTTTCTAGTGTGCGTGGATGACCCCTATAAAGTTGCAGGTGCACCATTAGCGATTGGGAGGTTGCCTGAAACCTAAGCAGTTGTTCTCTGCCTGCTGAGAAGGCTGAACAAAACAAAATCAGATGACAATATGACAAGGATTGAAGATAGTCTTAACTCAGCAGAAGATAAATTTACACAGCGAAGTGTGGTTTGTTGTCGCCCACTGCAAAATTATGTCTGGTGCGTAAGCTGCCCCTACGTAAAGGTCCTTGCAGAAGAAAATGGACCGTGGGTGCGGTGGCCGAATGGCATCGCTGCGCCGCGTGGGTGCGCCCTCGGGAACAAAGGAGCTGAGGTTCCTGGGGTGCGTTTGCTCTGCCTCCGCCGCCCTGTCTGCCATGTATAATCGTCGATCTGCTGGCGTGTCACACTGCGCGGGACAGTCTTCAAAGGGCAGCGCCAGGCTATACAGTGGCGCTGGTTACGTTACCCCTCGCAGCCGTCAGTGGCGACTGAATCCTCCGCTCTAGGTTCGCGAAAAGAGCGCGCGCTCAAAAACAGGGCTTGTTGGACTCCACAAAGTGTTCACGAGCGGCATAGTGTTGCCTGCCTATCCGGTATCCTGTGACGTGCTTTTTCGATGCAAGGCATTATAAAGCGCCAACAAAATATGCCTGAAGCAAACATATTCGGAGTGTGAACCTCTAGAAAAAATATCGCCACGTTAAAAAAAAATCACGATGTTGGCTGAAGCTGTTCTCTTATTTTGTGTCGCCTTCTCCGCTCCCTGGCAACGGCTGTCATTTAGTTCAGGGATATTGTGACGAAGGATAAACACAAAGCACCCATGCGGAGGACATTTCCTCCGCGGTAACCATTGCTGTGTGGTATACATGAAACAGCAGCGGAGTCTTCAGGAGCGTGGGACGTCGTTTATACAGCCGCTTTCATCATGGCACGTCTGCAAAATTTTGTTCCCTGCTGTGATGGTGCAGAATAGGTATGGGCTGGGAAGCGCTCGGCAAGCACTCCCAAATAATGAAAAGTAAGCTACGCTTGTCACTCAAATGAACACTTAAAGCCGTTCCATTCAATGTGAAAGCTGTCGGGAGTTCAGAGCAGTGATTGCCATAATGGGCTGCACTGTCATTATCCGCTCACTGCTGCCACCCAATTTCCCGCCTTCGCAGTGCTCGCGCGCCCCCTGTCTGAAACTGCGCCAGCAGGAGTTCTGTTCTTTTTGCGCTTGCTTTAATTTCGTATGCTGGAGCTGTTTTGCGTCATTTCGAATGCGTAATTTTTTTTCTTGCGTGGCTGGAGCCTTTCTGCGTCATTTCTAATGCGCCATGTTTTTTTTTTTTTTTTTCATGCGCGGCTTGAGCCTTTCTGCGGCTTTTCGAACGCGCCATTTTTTTCTTGCGCGGCTGGAGCCCTTCTGCGTCATTTCGAACGTGCCATTTCTTTCTTCCGCAGTAGCTTTTTTCGCTTACTATCGTAAAAACCAACCCAATGAGCATTTTTTCGCTTACTATCGTAAAAACCAAACCAATGAACCTAACAAAATGAACGCGGGAGCTGTCGCTTATATACACAGGTTTTGCCTGAAATGTACCTGCAGTTTTTTTTATTTTTTTGCACTAAATAACGGGGAGATGTATGACAAGCACCAGCGGTTCACGAGGTTTGAACGGTTGTGACTATTTAAACCGCGTGGTTTTCGAGGTCTCAGCGTGAACCCGTGACGACGGTACGCCAGGCTCTACTTGGGTCCGTTATCGCGCTGCGCCGCCTCATTCGCAGCCGCATCGACCGTTAGCGAGCCAGGACGACAAGGCGAGCCCTTTAAGCGCTCTGCACTTGAAATCTACAACCAGTGAGCACTGCCGGTGATGACATACGGAGCTGAAACTTTACTAAACAACTAGAAAGCAAACTCAGGTCGGCTCAATGGGCCATGGAACGAATAATGTTGGGAGTAACACATAGGGGCAGGGAACGAGCTACCTGGATTAGAGAACAAACTAGAGCAGAAGATATCAGAGGTCAAACAAAGAAAAATAAATGGACTTGGGCTGGCCATGTAGTGAGACGAACCGACAACCGGTGGACAATTAGGGCAACAGAGTGGATACCAAGAGATGGGTCTAAAAGAAGGGGAAGGCCAATAACACGACGGAGGGATGAAGTAAGGAAATTAGGGGGTAAATTGTGGACTCGAGCAGCGCAGGACAGGAGCGGTTGGAGGGTCAATGGAAGCTCGGCCTTCGGCCTGCAGGGGACCTGAGTAGGCTGATGATGATGAATTCAATGCGGTGTAGTGTGTCCTTCAGCGCTTACATAGAATGATATCCTCCATCTCCGCTATGGTTCAAGCCTTGCGCGCCTGAGAACAAGCTTCGCCAGTTTTTTTTAGTATGGAATTGGCTATAGAGTTTGGCGTGATGAATTTTTTTCGGAGTGCGACATAGGAGTCTGTGACCACTCTAAATTCCCTGGTTTCCAGTCGTTCCGACCCTTTCTGGATGATTTGTGGAGCGTCTAATATTCTGGTCGGTTGGTCCGTGGGTGCAGTTGATATCATACCCATCATGCTGGGGAAATCTTGACATTTACAGGTGATTTATGCACCAGTTTCAGCAACTTTAGCATCAGTAAAGAGATTAACTTCGTCTTCTTTGATCATAGGAAACGGGACAAGTCCTGGGACACTTAAAGATCTCGTCCCGAAGCTCGCTAGAGACGCTCGAAGACCAGGAAATCTAAGACCTATTCAGAGTTTCAAAATCTTCATTGAAAACCATTCAATGAAAAGGGCTTCTTTCTTACGCCATAGCTGTTTCGAAAGGACACCAAGAAGAAAATATAAGACCTATTCAGTGTACCAAAAATCGTTGTTGAAAAGGATTCAATAAAGAGGGGATTCGTGCTTACGCTGTACGTATATTATTAAGACACGAATAAAGCCAAGCTACGCCATTGAAACATTCGGACCACGTTCAACTACACGCACCGAGACGAAATACTGAAGCCTTACGAGTGTTCCATTCTTATCTCACCCACTTCGTCCGAAATGGTGGAGAAGATTAGGCGGCGTGTAATCCCTCATTTTCTTTCATTCAGTGACGAGAAATTCTTTGTCCTGACAACAAAGGGTTGTCAGGAAAAGAGCTATTTTACTCTCGCTGCGATTAATACGCACTACATCCGCCTTACTTGCACGGCGCTTCTTTATAAGACGTAGTTTTTATCAGAGATCAATTGGAGTGTTTTTCGTTCACAACGGCGGCGATCGACGTAAAAACACGTTTGCGGAGATTGTGGGAGTGTAATAATGAAGCTAGAGCTCAATATTATGTTTCGCAAGCCCATGTAAAATGTGCCCCTCGCCTTAAGATTGAAAAAATTTTGTACTCCGATCGTGGGGTCTGTATATAATAAAATTGGTTCTATATAAAAAGAAATCACACGCCTGTTGTGACCACCATTAGCCCGAGTGGGGTCATCGGTTTGTTTTCGAATGAATGGCCCATGCATGACGTTCTCGCACCATCAGAGGCTCGACGTATGTTCGCAGTGTTCGAAGTTGATTAAGACGTAGTGAATGCAACACTGTTACAAAAAAAAAAAAAAATCGACATGATACTCTCCCGCCCCTCCCCCCCCAAAGCCGTTATTTGCTTCCCATTCGTCTCTGACCTTGTTCTTTTATCCTCGAAACACGGCGCACTGGAGCTAAAAGAGAAATTGGAGGCCATTATAAAAAAACGGTTTTTTGGGGTGCCGCCTGGCATCGCTTCGGTCAGCCGGCTTGAATGTTGGACTTTTTGAAGCTCAATGGGGGGAGGGGGTTGTTGCAAGGTCATTGAAACCGGTGGGGTTCTCTATCGTCTATAAAATCTCACGCCCGCGGGCGTTGTAGGATCTCGCACCTATATAAATTTCCTCCTAGTCGGCATAGCGTCAGCACAGAAAACTTTACTGCTCTTAGTAAAGCCGGGATGGGTGCCGAAATAATGACGCAGCAACGACCTTTTTCTTTAAACGCGATCGAACTGATGCTTCGGAAGCAGCAGTCGCGGGAATCACTCGGGTAAACTGGCCGGCTGGCTTGGACTATTTTCGTATTACTATTTCCAAGGCAGTACCATTCGGCGTACTGCTGCCTTCACGAAATAAGGCGGTGCGGCTCTCGTCTTCTCAGGAAATAGGAACGGCCGATTCGAACCAACCGAGACAGGCTTTGTAGACCTCTCTGTGCGCCACTGGCACCGACCGTGCTTTTCAAATACCAGGCGGCCTGTGCAAACGTGAGCAAGACTTTGCGCAATCATTCGTTTGTGCAAGCGTAATTTGTTATGCATTCATGAGTAAGCATTGGAACATAGCTTGCGCAAATCCCTTTGCTAAAAAAATGCTAAAAGCTTTTTCCCCTCTCGGCAAGCTTGCTCAGTTGGCGAGGACGCCAAACATGTTTTAAGAGCCCTCGCTATGCAAACTGGCGATGATGGCTGCTCTTCGTCTAAGCTCCACATTTATGTCGAGAGACGTTCTTATTTCCTGCATATGGCTTCTGGCATTGCTTCGGGTGCTGCAAAAACCTGCTGTATTTTTTTTTTTTTGGCGGGCAAGGGTCTTACTAAGCCTCTGTAAATACTCTTACGCAAGGCTGCCTCCTGCTTGTGTGCGTATGCGGGGTTCAATTCGTGTTTCCGTGTACGAATAACCTGATAGCAAATGTCGACGCGCAACGCGCTCACTTCTCATCGACTCCCGCCGCGTTGCATCGTTCCGCGCGCATTCATTCTGCTCCGAGCTACGCAAAATGCGAATCGCGGCGGCCGCAACGATCGTCACTTTCGATCGCATTGCGGTACATCCGCTGCCACTTATTTCACGTCGCAACACGCAAGCCGTTTCAGCGAGTCCGCTCACCCAGTCTTTCCTTCTCATGGCGCAGATTTTATACCTCGAGCTTCCCTATTTACCTGTCCCCTCTACCTTCCCCACGACAGCTTCCCTTGGGAGGCAGTAGAGGAGGCGCGCGTCCCCTCCAGGTCTATTACCCCTCAGCGCCAAGCTAAATACCGTGAGAAGAGCGTGGGGTGTAATGAAGGTGCGGAGCAGGAAAAAACAGGGAAGTATAGGGAAAATAGGGAAAAGGAAAGAGAAATCGGACAGACGCCGCCGGGAGGAAAGCGCGTAAAAGGGGCGCGCGCAAGTGGGCTTTGCAAGCCGTCGTGGCGGGCGTATTTATGGCGTCGCAGCCGGGGGTCCGGATTGATCAGGCAGCGGGCGTGATCACACCGGCGAACGGGCCGCTCGGAAAGGAAAGGGAGCCGCACAGCTGAAGGCAGCGAATCGATTCCCGAACGCTGGTGCGGCAAGCAACAACAAGCACCACCGCCGTCGAGGGTGCCAGGGGCGCACACGTAGCTCTCTAGGCAAGAGAGAGAGAGAGAGAGAGAGAGAGAGAGAGAGAGAGAGAGAGAGAGAGAGAGAGAGAGAGAGAGAGAGAGAGAGAGAGAGAGAGAGAGAGAGAGAGAGGGAAAGAGAGGGAAAGAGAAGCCGGGCACGGATAACCCGGGTGAAAAGAAGACGGCCAAAAAAGCAGCCCTCTCGCATTTCTTCGTGGACTTCCCTGCCTTTTTTTTTTTTTCTCATTCGCTGCCTCTCACGCCTAACCGTCGCCTCTCAGATCGGTTCACCAACCGGATGCCAGATATGGAAGCCCTTTTTTGCCTGCTTCTTCTCCATTTAAAGTGTTTTTCTTGCTGGTACGTTCCGTTAGCATGCGTGTTTATTGACCACTTTTATGTGTAACCGGGTGACATAACGGGTAAGCAGGGCGGCATTGTCACGTCCGCCCCTGCCCCACATCTCCGGCAGCGTTTTCGTTTTCCCGGGCTGAGAATCGCTTCAGATAGCACCTGCTTCCAGCTGACCCAGTTCCTGGAGGGCCTCCCTTTTTTATTTTTTTTTTCTCCCCCCTATTCCGACGTTCTTTAGTTCTGAAGCGAGGTAATGGACGACAGCGACGAGAGCGTCGGCGAGCGGGGCAGGGCTTTTGCGCTTCGAGAGACCCCGTGTCTGCGCCAGAGCTGAACCGCTCGGGCCGTCGGAGAAGCGTGCACCTTGCGAAAAAGAAGCTGGCACTCGGCTTCTCGCTGTAACTTCTTCCGACGCCGATGATCACCTTCGCTTGGGAATTACGAATCGGAAGAAATCTCGTTAGAGCGGCCGCCGATGGGGTGGATTCGTTTCCCGCGCCAATTCAAGCGCGGTAGAAACCAATGATGGAAAAATCGTGTTTGTCGGGTGGGGACGTCGGGGAAACAAACAGAAAAAAAAAAAGAGCAAACGGCGTAAGCGTAAAGAAACCGATCAACAATGGGCCTACAAACGCGAATTTGTTCGTGCCTTACAGGTTCAACATTTCACCGTAGTTTACGGTGCGTCAGGGAGTACTATTAGAGGCAATAGAAAACGCGTTGCTCAACAATAAAATGGCGTTAAAACACTCGGTATGTGGGAAAGAAATTTGCCGTCGGTTGTCAAGGCTAGTGTGGAGTAAAGAAATGAGAGAAAATAAGTTAGGGAATAGGCTCCGTCAGACCAAATATTGCTGCTGCACAATGCTAACGGCCGTGAAAGGATTCGGCCTGAACGTGAATTGCCGGCCTTCTGCTAAAAGTTTCCAAAGTAGTTGCTGCGCCACCATAGATCGCATAGCGCGCTGAGTAAAGTTGGGATGGAGGCACTTTGTGACGTACAGGCACACTTTTTGTTGGAGGCAGGTACCCATCACATTTTGTAATACAATGAAAAAGATCGCGCCGGGAGCAAAAATGTCTTACATTCCAACCTCGCACATATGGACCAGAAATAGTAATAAACCGTCGACAGAAGCTGTGAACTTGTCTGTACATCCACACTCGTCGAGTAGAAAAGAGCTCTTAACTAACCACGATGTAAAACTTGGCGTTTTCGATACTCTTTATAATCGATCGCATGATGTGGCTTTCTACGTTTGCTGTCGATGAGTAAGGCTCGACCAGAACTATAGAAGCGGCGGTGACATGTGATCACCCAGGCGCGCAGTCGTGTTCCATCTCTGATGTCGCGTGGTACTGCTTACGTCCAAAACCGGGCACCGCTGCTGATGATGGGGACGTGCACTCATGAGGATGATGATAGTGGCGCTGAATGCGGATGGCGATTCCGCCACTACATACTGAATCATAATGGGCTTTCATAGTATTCAGGAAAGTACGTTACCAAAGTATTTCTGTGCATACAGTTGTTGTGTATCCCGTCAGCTTCATTTATTTGAGAATTCCTGAGCCATCTCCACTAACGTGAAACCTGGGGAAGGGTGAAGCGTGCAGTGTGCGCCGGTGTTTCCCGCAGCAAAATCACTGCTAATTGGGAAGCATCCATCGCAGAAAAGAGTGTTTCTGGATCCAACGCGCGCAATTTCCTCTCTCTTGCCACACTGCGCGCGATGATTGGGCGCCGGAAAAGCGGCGGTGGGAGGAGCAATCGCTTGCTTGCTGAGGCGGTGGTGCCCTCTATCGCGTTGAACCGTATTTAAGCAATAAATGAGGAGACTGGCCGTAAGGTGTCTTCGTGTCACACGCCGCAGCATGCTAAGAAGACTGCTTTAGCGAATAAAACCTGGCGTTAGAGACCAATTTTGAGACGGAATTTAACAAATTTCCGTTATTATTGCAATAAAATCCTGATTATTCCCGTATTGTAAATTAGTTTAAATGATGTTAGTTCATTTTAAACCGGTTTTATTGCTTATACACTTGTTTTTTGACCATCGTTTGACAACTTGATATACCGTAATGACTGGAGACGCCGACGACAGGAGACGCCGACAGCCTGAGCCTCTACGATGCTTCGCCCCTAAAACTTGGCGCTGCCTTGCTGGCGAAGTAAAAGATCGAACTTATCTTTCGTGTGCCGCTTTATTCATTGCACATTCCCATTTTTTATTCGGTTATTTATCACTATATTAGAAATTCCACCGGCTGTTCGTTATTTTTCCAAAGCTGCCCTTCGTTATTTCAGACGCGTTCAGCTGACTGCGTTACAAATACGGCTTAGACATTGTCACCGCTTCACGGGGCAGTGAGTGAGCTATGTGGCTTCAAAACTAATCCAGAGGGCGCTACCAAGATGCAATAGCTGATCCAACGCGAGAGAGGACCGAAATTCAAACCGAACAAGCACTCCATCGCCGACAAGACCACCCTCTAGCCCCATGAACTAGCGACTCGCTGCCAATCCCACTCCCACTACTCATGAATCACACGAAGGCACAACATCGGAGGCTATGACCACAAATCGTGCACTTCTTTATTTCCATTAACGCGATTGTTGCGGTATGCCGCGAATTCGCGACACAAGCTTCGAAATGCGGCGCTCTTGACATTATATGCGTTTAAACTAATAACTGCGTCGCGGCTAGAAATGCAGCGATTTGGATTTTCAGGAATCGCCGACATTTACGACAGTTTACACAGAAGTAACAAGCACGCTTCCCACCTAAAAATAAATATCGAACGTCTTTTAAGAATTGTAGGGCGATTTAGACCTCAATTTTCTCGTACAGATCACTTCCGTAACGCCATCTATATTCTCTAGCAGAGATTAAGATGGCGACGACTACGGCACAGTGATCGCTCATCACAAACAAGAACAGTCTGAAATGTAGACGAAGACCGATGCTGAAGAAGAGCACTTAAAATTTCCCACCTCATTAGTTTCTTGTTACAACTGTTGTAAGTTGAGCGAGAAAGCGCTTAAACTTTGAACAAGGGACCCACGCGTGGTGGCAACCAGACGTGTTTCAAGTTATCTTGTTTTTCTTTCCACCCAAGCAGCGTTTATGTACCGCGTGAAATGTGTGTAAGTAAATTGGTTGTTCGTTGCGCTACCGTCCCGTGTTTTAGCTTGCTCTTCCTGACCTCATGTAATTGTCCAAATCTTATCCGCTTTCACACTTTATATTAATGCAGAACCAACCGTTCTACACTGATGCCACGTTCGCGCTGCAGCCTTCTTTGAAAACAAACGTTTCGTCGTTGTTCTAGCGGAGCTCTGCACTCTAGGTCCCTCAACTACTTTCTCTTTGGACACTACCGGGACGTATTCACCAGGTATAAATACCAGTTGTCGCCAATTCGCGACATTAAATCACAGGGATTAATTAAACAAACCCCAACTAGAAAATAAAAAAAAGAACCATTTTCAGTAGCGTCTTCATTTATTCAGATAGTAAAGGGCGTAAACGGCCGACGGTAAACAAAACAAAAAAACGTTTTAAGCTAAACAACTTTTATGCACACCTTAATAGACAATACTTTGTCGAGAACACCAGTCTATACGGCAATATGCTTAAGACAATCGAAATTCTGCAAGGCGAATACGCGCGCTCACGCGGAGACAAAAAAAAAATTCTCGCTGAAGACTACCCGAGTGATACTTATCCCACTCAAACGAAAGACCAAACAAAGGAGGCTTCAAAAAGCACCGAAACAGTTCGGCCAATGTAACTCGAGTTTTACCCGAAAGAATGCAAAATATGCTCCAAGAATAACAAGATTAGAAGAGTTCAGCTTTCGTGTCGACGAAATTTATCTGTTTGCTTTTTTCTATCTGGAGCGGTGCTTCGATAGCAATAGGCTATCCGGGTTGGCGCTTGCATGGACGGGCGGCGGTCCCCGGGACTCCAATTTCCGTTCGGTCGTGCCGGTCTGGTGAAGGCGGGCGCGGCTATGCAAGTCGCCGAAGAATGGGAAGGTGCTAGAACGGAACGAAGAAAAACGAAAGAAAGAACGAGAGCAGTAAAACGTGCGTGACACGAAACGGAAGAAAGAAGCGGCGTCGCAGATGGCGAAGACAGGATAGAGCGTAATTCCGCGTTGGTGGCGGCACGCCCAGGGACAGCGAAAGAATTCGGAGCTCGTGTGACGGTTCATCCGCTTCCGCAGATGTTTTCTCCTCTCCTGTTCTTACCCCTTCCTTTCGGTCTCCTAGATACCTGCAAGGCTTTTTTTTTTATCTAGAAACTCTGCCACCACCCACGACGCCTGTGCGTTGGCGGTGTGCACGGTGTCAGCTCAGGAATTAGCAGTCGCGCCACTTCCGACAGGCTTCGCTCGAGACAAGTTTCAACCGGTTCAGCTTTCGCTTGACATTTGTTTGCGGCGATTATAAAGGTCATAGATAGAAGCTTGTAGTTCCATCAGTGCGTTTTGCTATGTTTCGCTTTGCACCTGCTTTGCGGTGTGCGCACTTCTTGCGCTTGAGAAAAAGAGACAGACTCAGTAGCAAGAGTTGAGAAAAAATTCCCCCGCATTTCCCCGAGGGGGAGAATGTGAAAGTGCGAATGCACGGTTGTCGGCCCGCTTGCGGCGCTTGCGCTCGGCCCCCGCAGCCCACCGCCTCGCCGCCTTCTCTTCCATCTCTTCCATCGGATTTGTAGTATCACGTGTACACCACGCAGTTATCAAGCCGCTATAACGCCGCTGAGTCGCCAACGCACGCCGCTGACGACGTAGTTTGAATGCGTTAAAGATATAAGGCGCGTTACTAACACTGATATCAGCGTCGCGTCCGTGGCTTAGTCGGTAGAGCGTCGCGCTGCGGCCGCAAAGTCCTCGGATCGAAACCTGGCGCCGGATGCTGTTTTTATTATATAGAGAGGAGGACTGCGGACGCCGCTGCCGCCGCCGCCGGCGGTGGAAGGTTTGGGGTCGCTTATAAAGTGCTTTCGCACTTAAAAAACTCCCAAGCATTTCCCCGAGGGTGAACATGGTTAAGTGCGAATGCACGGGGTGATGCTATGAGGGGGAGTAAAGTTAAAATCCGTTGGCATTCGCCCGTGAGCGCGCGCGAGCCGACCCACGGAGGTCTGGCAGTTTATCGCTGCATATATAGGGGGGTACGCCGCACCGAGCGCGCCGAGCCAGGTGGCTGAGAGAGGAGGCGAGCGCAAGGGGAGAGGGACAGCGGCGCACGGCAGCTGCAGCCGAGCGAGGGGGAGAGGAGAGAGTGTGACGTCACGGTGGAGAGAGAGGCGCGCGGCAGCTGCTGGGGAGAGGAGGCGCGCTGGACGTCATACCATGACGTCACGGCGCGAGGAGCGGTGCGGGGAGCGGCGCGCACCCGCGCAGCCACGGCGAGGAGGCGGAGCGAGCGCGGTCACGTGGTGAAGTGACGTCACCGCGCCGCTGCTACCGACGCTCCTCTCCGCTCCACGCCGTTGCTAGGGAGAGGAGGACTGCGGACGCCGCCGCCGCCGCCGGCGGTGGAAGGTTTGGGGTCGCTTATAAAGTGCATTCGCACTTAAAAAATAAAGCGACGAACGCATACGTACGCCCGCACTACTCGTCGTCACAACGACGCCAGACAGAATCCCGTGTGTGGTGGTGATGCCCTGGTATATGGCCAGCTCTTTCGAACGAGAACCCCACGGTGAAGCCGGATTGCGTGGAGCGATTCTGAGTTTAGTGGCCATTCTGAAGAAGAATGTCGTGCTGCAACTCCTTGTCGAAATGCCCTGCAGAGTTGCATTCTTTTATTTATTTATATATTTATTTATTTATTTATTTATTTTATTATTATTATTTTTTTTTGGCTGTTGACGTCTGGGGCGAAAATCCGTCCTTTACGGATGAGTGTGAAGTTTTTATAAAATATGGAAAAGTAACGTCGAAAAAATAGTGTATGTTGGTACGCGAGCTGCGTGAACAAGCCCTCAACAGTTTATCTCCTATTCGCTGGGTGTTTTGTTGCATAACGTCGATAGACACAGATAGTAGGTAAAAAAAGTTCAAGGAAACGCCTATGAGGAATTCTCAGATAGAAGGTAAGTGTTCAGTCCAAAACTTTCGCACATATCCAGAGTCCTCCTAGGCTTTGTTACGCGGTTCAGTTATCGTCATGGGACTTCAACGCAATATAAGCAAGCTATTTGGAAAAGCCAACTTTACGATAACCGAGCCGCTGCATAGAGGGTTTGACTTCTATAATCTAGTCTCCCTTACTACTATGTACAAATACATTGCACAAAAACCTTTTTGAGAGGCAATATAACCGGTCTCACATCAAAATAGTTATGTTCTAGACCCTTTTACAGATACTACATATGTGTATGGCCTTATGGGCATCCCGTGGTTCAGCTTCACCACAATGCGTTCCAGCGGTGATTACAGCCACCAACAAATCAAACTCAGTGCATAGCAGCAATGTACATACCATTTCGTACGAAAATGTGATCTGTGCTATGGAACAGCGCAATGCAGAACGTCGTGCTTGCATTCCTTCATTCCAAGTACCTCTAGGTCCTGTTACCATCTCGCTTCTGATGTCGCTACAATTATCCACCCAGATTTGTTTCGTTCCGTTGTCTGTAATGTTATCACCTAGGTATTTCTATTGTGTGCTACGATACATTGCTTCCCACGAATCCCACTGGTTGTGTTGTTTCATTTGATCAGTTTTGCCAGGAATTCCAAAAAATTGACACGAAACTGTAACTGACCTCTTGTATCACTGCTCACAACATGCATAGCTTAGCCGCATTTTTTACGTTGTAGCAGAGTGATTGGAACCTTATTTACTTTTTTAACGTTTTTTTGTTTTTTTTTTTCAGATATGATATGCGCTCAGATTATGTTCTTTGTACTGCAGTTTCCTTATTTGTTGTGATGTGTTTTACCCACTCTCCTCTTCAATGCAATTGCCTTGAGGGTGTTCAAAATAAAAAAATAAAAGCACCGTGGACTAAATTGTTGATTGAGCCATATGATAGGCTCGGGCATTCTCATTCACTTAAGTTTTATTGTTGGGTTCATGGATTGGTCAATCGTCTGCATTGTGGTGGAACTGAACCACGGAATTGCCTTAGATTGAAAGAAGCACATTGTGTCACACAATACAGACAGATAAAGTTACTGTAAGTAGCCTACCCCCCGCATTGTGAACCCCTCCTCCACTCGAGCCTCCAGTCATGGAGATTCTTGATAGGGATTTTCTCATGTGAAAACATCATGGTATTTCCCCCCCACCTTCCCCCTAGTCGTGCCGAGGAAACACGCGGAGTGGGGACAGACTCAGAATACGGCCATAAGAATGCTTACCCATTAAAAATGCCCTGCTATTCTAAGCGCTTTAGACTAGCCTAAAGTGTCGGCTCCTACAAGCATAGCACGAACTGTGGTGACCATATTTTTTTATGCCCGAAATGTCCCCATTCTTCAAATGCCACAAATTTCGGTGGCTCAAGTTCGGATTAAGTAAAGTTGAGTCCTTAGAAAGCTTGGGAACATGTCAAGCAATACGCGCGGAATGTGTGTCTCGTGCCATAATCCCGTTTTTATTGATCCATAATTGAAAGTTAATCGGCGTTCTTGCTGAAGGACTGTTAAAATCATCACTAGCGGAAGGTGCGTCAGAGAGACGTCTTGAGGTAGAGACATGTCCAAAACGCAATTATTGCGGCCAAGCTTGGTATTCCCACTCTCCCTTTGAAAACGAGCGTGGTATTTAAGAAGGCATACTTTAGGACAACCAATTACCGGCCTTTTTTTTTTGTAGCAACTCAGGTTCTCCGAAATCATTTGAAGGAATCACTTATTTAAGCAAAAATGATTTTCTATTAAATGGCTGCAAGCGGGACTTGTTGCAAAACATAATCGAAAATAGCCCGAAATCAAGGTGGTTGGGGGAAAGGGACGGTAGTATTGAACAGATTTTTTTTTTTTTTTGCATAGTCATCAACAATTATGTTTACTGAGCCTGAACTTTAGAGAAATTTATCCCCCACATGACCACCAGGCGGTCAAGATGCATGTTTTTTTGAGCAATTTATTACTTAAATGAACACTCAAAAGCATAAAACAATGCCTCGTATGCAGGTGAGAGGGGGGTTCAGAAAAAGTAGGAATCCAGCTGCCCTTGCACTTTTATTCATGGCTGCATGTATTCCTTCCGGGCCGTCTTACAGTACCGAAAGAATACAGACAGAGATAGTGATTCGGTTCACTGTAAAACACATACAGTAGATCTCTTTATAAAGAAATCGCCTTAGACAAATGCTCACATTATTCGAAGTTTATCGCAGTCGCAACCGCAGTGCAGGGAGAACAACTTATAGCTGCTTTTAACGAAGTGCCGCTTATAACGAATTTGATTACCTGTCTCGAAAACTTCGTTGTAACGAGCGTTTACTGCATTCTTATTTCCATAATCCGGCCTTTCCGACTTCCTCATCAGACTCGTTCTTGAATACCGATGAGGAACCGCGCAAACAGCGAGGCAAATACAACACGGGCTATAACATTAGACGCACACGAGATGAAAAAGAAAAACCAGAATAAAAACGAGGTGGTTTGTGCAGCAAGCACGAAACGGCTCGGAGGCAGTCACGGACGGTGTCCAGGCGTGGCACGCGACGGGCTCGTTTCGCGGGCCGAACAATGACCGCTGTGCGTCGCCGCAGTCGCTTCCATGCACCATTAAAAGCGGCTTCGTGTGCGTGCTTATCGTTCTCTTTATTTATTGCGACGGCGACTCAATAACGCATTAGCGCCGACGTGGAACACAAAAGGAAGCAGGCAGCGCTTTTGGGAACCACAGAAAAAGTGCGCGTGTTATTGTCGCGCGCGGCACGCCAGCGAAGTGAAAAAACAAAACGGTTAAGAATCAATAAATTTGTAGCCCCATTTGTAGCCAACCTTACCTAGACATCTTCCGGGTTGATCAGTAAGTATGCACGTAAGGTAGAGTGCTTAAAAGACAAAAAAAAGGAAGGCTGGGCTGCTTTACCGAGAATCGCAACGAAAACTGATCCCAATGCACACCTGCTGTTCTCCATTGCGTATCCAGCCATCTCCTATTATTCTTTCAGATTGTAAGAAAACACAGGTTTTAATTTATGTGCACGATAGAGACGTATGGAACAGGTTGAAAATAAATGTAGGGAGAGTTAGAAGGGGTTTGATTTATTATTCGTTAGACGTGATTATAGCTTACGTTTGTGCGTTGGGGGACTGTATTCTCTCCCTCGGCGGTTGCCCTTTTGTATTCTGCGAACTGTAACTAAATAAATAAAAAGCTGTAACAGAATGGTGAGCTGGGCGAGTTGGTGTGGTGTCGTCTTAAAAACAACGCGAAAAAGACGGGAACAAAAGAAGCAGAGACTACGACCGCTGACTCGCAACTGGTTTATTGTTGAATGCGCACGTAATATAAACGTTGGCACCAACAGAGGAAAGGCGGGAGAACACAGCGTTGCACTTGAACACACTCATTCGCCCCCCTCCCAACAACATAGTCAATACTCGTAAACCCTTTTACTTGACACACGTGAGGCTGCAACAACGGACCACCGCCAGGCTGATAACAGAGTTAAGGCATAAAGGGTGAACCGCAAGTTCAAGGCCGGCAAACAGTAGCCTGAAAGGGGAATTGGTGGTGAGGGAAATGACGGAAATGCTTGCCGATATGGGCATGCGCGTGCAAAATGGCCATATTCTAATTACGATTTTATTAAACGTCTGGGATTTGTGGAGCCCTAATAATTTCATTTCTGTTATGGACTAGATCAAGTAACCGGCTCTCTTTTCCTTTTGGTGTTCGCATTTATTCAATTCAAAATTCGCCGAGATGCAGATCGCTACGCAGTTGTACAGCCTTTGTCAAAATCTTCTAGGCCGTGCCAAAGCTTTCTGAGCCACAAGGAATGCAATGCAAAAGCTTAACGTTTAACTGTGAGAAAATTATTTTATGAAAGTAAGAAAGAATATTTTCTTTAGCCTTTTGGCAAAAGATATTTCAGCCTCACTCGAGAGGTAACCGTGTACTTTAAATTTGTTGTGTCGTATGGACATTTGTAAGGCCTAGAAAATTTTGAATAAGGCTGTACGTATGTTGAAGAGACAAAACTGGATTTCGAAACTCTTTCGCAAAAACTAAAACCACTCTGCAATCACAGTTGTTTATCACTTGGTGATACTTTCAAGTGCTGTGAAGGGTTGTTATAGCACGGAAAACATACGCCCCATGTTAGAGAATACAAAAGAGACGCTGTACATCAAAGATATTTGAAGTCTAAAACCAAGCGTAATCATCATCAACGACAGCCTGCTAGGTCCACTGCTGAACTATGGTCCCTAGAAATATTTTCTAGGGACCATAGCAGAACGAAGGCCTTTCCCGTCGACCTCCAACCACTCCTGTCCCGCGCCGCTCGACCAGGCGTGCGTAAATATAGAAACACGTCTGCAGGCAAACAAATATCTTTGATAATCACGACACAGCAAACCAAGTCTTTAGCTGAAGGTAAAAAAAATATTCAAAAGTGGTGACGCTTTGCACACTGGCAGGTTATGCTCGTTTCTTTCAGTGCACCAACAGGGCCACTGAATGTGTTGAGAGTACACGCTTGACACGGCGACCCGTCACTTCTTCATCCCCGCCCGGGAAAGCGGAGCACGCGCTCCCTAAAATTGGCGACACCACACGGAAGAAGCCGTGGTGACCGCCGTGGGTGCGGCGTGGCGGTTTTTCCGGCCCGCTACACCGTCCTGACTACGGACGAAGGGAAGGGATATGAGTTATGACTTCCTCCGGGCAACCAGTTATGCGCGACGAGAGAAGGTAACTGAAGACGGAGGGCGGACGACAACATACGCAGAAGCAAAGAGAGAGTAGAGAGACAGAGTCTGTTCTGCTCACGACCGCAGAAAAAGTGCACCCGCACGCAATTGCGTAGAAGGCGCACACCGATAGCTTTGGAGCCGCTTGGTGCATTCACATCGTATGGTCCTCGTTTTAAAGCGAAAGCTTTTTTAATGGGACCGATGGCGTCTTGACAAAAACCTAATGCATTTCCCGATAGACCGGTCGGTAAACTAAAAAGCTCTCATGAGAATTCGGGATGCACGGTGCGTGCGGGAAACCGGGATTCTGTTGTGTCGAAACAACGGTTGCTGGAAAATCGCGAAAAAGTAACGGTTGTAGATAAGGCAATACACGCATCGATCACGAATAAGGAGTGAAATAGTATACCTTTATCTAACAAACCCCGTATCGCTACCCATTTAGATCGTTCGCAGACGCGTCGACTTTGTGCGCGAAAAATCGTCGCACGGGTTCGTTCTTCGTTTGCGATTTGGGTCTTCGGAGGTTTGACGATCAATTGGACCCACTTTCAGCGGAGGTTTGGTCGCACTGTGGACGCAGTTTTGATGATGTGAGAAAGCTTTCGTGCTTCTCTCAACTTAGTTTAAAAAGAAATGGCAAAGTTTTTTTTTTTTTTCATGCTCCGTCGAGATCGCCTTGCCCAACTTTGCGTCCTTTGGGCTAGGCCTAGCACAGGGCAGGCTATATGCTTGCTGCCTTGCGAAATCGACGTCTGATGTAGGTTCTCAACCACGCATAGGGGCGTCGCCTCATGGAGAAGCCTACGCCCGCGAAACGCGACCATACGTCACTACTGCTGCCCTTTCGGCCCTGGGGAGACACGAGTCACAAAATTTGAAGTCTCCTTTACAGTCAAACATCTTAGGCGACGTACCATGCAAACGCTGGTTGCGCCCAGACCGAGCTCGAGCAATACGATGAGACGACACTCAAGGTTTTTTTGTCCGAGGTCTCATCACATCCTACAACTGCAATGTACAAGAAGTCAAGGAATCAAGTTAAGGTTTAGGAGACGAAGCATTCTAACAGTATTAGGCCTACCGCAGGATACTATGTATTTAATCGACCAGATTTACGGGAAATCCCCAAGGTGGAGTACCTGTCCTTCACCTGTCCTTAACACCTGTCCTTCACTTCGAGTTGTGGATCAATTCGCTTTCGCGCTACTAACGACTAGCCTCCTGGTTAGCTCAGTTGGTAGAGCGACTGCTCCGGTTAAGCAGTGGTCCCGGGTTCGAATCCTGGACCAGGACGAATTTTTCTTCAACTGCTAAGTTTCAGAGAAAGCTGTATAGCTTTCCTTTGTAGCCGTATGGCTGCATTTAGGTGGATGTCCAACTTTCCTTTACTATGTATTTGTGCCTTGTATATGGAATTCCAATGTAAAACGCTAACTGAGCTTCTGCAAGAAGCTCACGTCACCCAGATACGGCGCCATCCACTGACAAAACCGGAAAAGGCTTTTCTGAGCCCCATGCGTTACCAACCGGAAGCTGCATGAGTGACCCCGAGCCCTCTTTGGCGAGAGCAGGAGGGAGCGTATACCGCCCATATAAGCATGTTGGTACTGACAACGTTTATCTACGCAGAAGCCAAGCTAAACAGCCGAGGAACACATATACAGCGACGCGTCAGTAGGTCCCGAGGGGACAGGACTCGCCTATTACGTCACTGTTAACCCGCTAGTAGGGAGCTTGTTACATCGCTGCCAGCCGGTCCACGTCTGAGATTCTTGCTATCGCCGCACCTTTAGAGCACGGCGCTAGACGCAAGATGACTGCCAGCATCCACACAGACTGTCAATCAGTCCTACACCACCTGCAGACTCATTCCGTCACTGCGGTTATCATGCATGTAGTTTATGGCAAGTCCTCATTTGTGAGATATAAACTGACCTTCGGCTCGACCGAGCACTAGGGAAAGCAAGTCTGGAGGGAGATACGCTGGATAATCGGGTTGCGCGGAAGCTACCCTTCGAATTTTCATCTTCTTCATCCGCTAGGCGTCGCTTGGCTCACTGCGACACAACAATCACACGAAAATTGCAACAAACTTTAAAGCTGCCCGGTAACTTGCGGCAAGGTCTTCTGCAGAAAGAATTGACCCCGTTATTGCTTACTGGTTTCGCGCACCGGGTACCGCCGCCGTTACACCCATTCGACGCAGCGCAGGAAACTATGCCACCTCCCACGTTAGTGCATAGGAGCTTGGGCTACACTAAACAACTTGATGTGAAAACGCTCTGACTCACGGGGTGCTGTAGCCTAGCCTGGACAGGGCTTCGCAAAATGCCAGACGGCACAAGAACCCACTGGCGAGTGTCTCCAGCTGGCTGTAGCTCCAGAAAGCTCTATGGTGCGTTTCACACCAGCCGTCATGTTTTCAACACGGGTTCAGCGCCCCCCACGGCGCGTCGTCCGTATAGCTGAATGACCCGCTGAAACACCTTCTGTCTCACTATTTGTACTCGTAAATGACATTTGTTCCTCCTCCTAAGCATATCAGAAGGTTGCATAAATGGTCATGCATCTGCTTTATGAGAAACATACGGTGCTTGCAGTTTTTCTTACTGGTTGGCCAGACAGTGGGAAAAGATAATGGGAGCATGCAGATGTGGCAATGCAAATGAGAAATCTGTCTTCGAAAGCAATAAAAAGTATCGCTGGTGCTTCTTTGTCGCTTGCCGCCTTAAGCACCTCCACGGTGTTGCCTTTCCGTTCCGCTTGGCCGGGCGGCCTGCCTGACTCAAGTGGTCACCTTGACAGATCAGCCTGCTCTAGAGGATCAGATCTAGCCTTCTGTGGAACTGGGGCACAAGCGCAGGAGCGCCATGGACTGAGGATGCTAAATCCTCCTAGAGAATGAAGTTTCAATCAATCAATCAATCAATCAATCAATCAATCAATCAATCAATCAATCAATCAATCAATCAATCAATCAATCAATCAATCAATCAATCAATCAATCAATCAATCAATCAATCGCTGTTAATGCCAGAATCTTTCTATTTTTTGCCAAAATACGAGCACTTGGCAGGCCACTATATTCAAGTGTATGTGACAATCCAAACTTTTCAAGTGACCTAGCAGACGAGAAACGTCGATTAGTCTGAATTACGCATCGCATAGTATTTTTGGAAGGCAAGAACACTGCAACAATAGAAATAGAATATCATGGCAGGTAGAAGGAAATAAAACAGTTTCTTTTTCACGTTCCTATTGCAGTGATGCCGACATCAGACACTGCGACTAGCACTTATTTTGTTTGAGGGTTTACCCGGGTACCTTCGTGTGTTTAGTCTACGCCGCCGCAGCCGTCTCAACCAACAAAGTGGGCTTTGGGCCAGCCGACCAGTAATTGCGTTCGCTGGTCTCATCTGGTAAAAGGGGATTCACCCGTCGATGGGAACCACCAGCCGCGCTCTGTTCAGAGACGCCTGAAAGGACACGACACGGAGCAAACAGCTTGGCGACCGACTCCGGGAAAACAAAACTGAACTAGAGACATAGAAAAGGAGAAAAGAAGCCACGCAAGCAGAGTTCGAAGACGCACGGTCGGAGAAAAGGAGCAGAGCGATGAATTGTGACGGTTCCTTTGATCGAGGCCGCAGTTCTTCGGGCCTCAGTGCGTACGCGTGTGTCTGTGCCTGGGGCTCATGCTCTCTCCGTCGGTCATCGAACGCGCGAAGGACTGCAGCCGCCGTGGTGCGTTCTTTGATGCCCGGAGAGGCCGCAATATTGGCTCGCCGCCGCTCTTTCCCCCCCTTTCTTTTTATTGGCTGACCCGCTTTCCGAGCGACCTCTTGCTGGCAAACTCTGTTTGCCGAATCGTCCTCCTGCAATGGTGCTCCCTCCTCGATATACGTAAAGTAAGGTATATAGCACTGGTAACTTGCTGATCTAACGAACTGGGGGACCGTGGGAAATCGGGGTTAACTTCGAGGCTGTTGGCTTGATCGATTAATGCAGCTTAGCAGGTATTTTAAAATACCCTGCATGCGGATCGGGAGATATTCCCGGCCCGAAGGAAGATTGTTTCCTCTAAGTGTATGTAACTCAGGACGCGTCGTCATAATCGCCATTGTCATTCCGTACACACCTTTCTCGTCTGGAGATATCTGCTTTTGTAGCCTTCATCTTTTGTAAGAACCAATAAGTTTTCAAACTAAACTTTCAGATCAACTAAAACCTCCCCTTCGGAAACAAGTCCCGCTGTTTGTGGCGCTAACCTCTTCAGTATTCGTTACACCTTTCCCTCTCTTTATCCTTCCACGGAATCTCTTCATCCATGACATAACCTCCCAGTACTACAGACCGCTGTTTCAAGTTGCAATGTTTAGTAACGGTCTGTCTTTTCCGCAATGGACACGTCCATGTCCTTAGGTAATGAAATGAAGCCGCTGCGGTTACATGCATTCCCGTTGAGCGTGATTTGAAAGAACGCTGCAAAAAGAAAAACAAAACTAGGCGGAGGTCAATTAAAAACTAGATAGATACCCAAGAAACACAAAAACGGTTAATTTGCCACATCCGTGAACAAGTGGCTCAGTTAAACAAACAAGCGAAAATTTCCCTGACGATTAGTATACTCCCTAATGCGAAATTTGCGTGCAGCGGGAACTGCAGTCTTCTTCGTCGCGGCGCATGTCTGCTGCGTCTCAAGAAGTTATGCGTGATCAGCGAACGCATGGCGACGCGCGATACTCTGCCGTTATCTTACAGCGCTTCTCTGTCGCCCAGCATGTCGTTTCAAATCGTGTTTGAATCTCCCGCGCAAATGTCATGTGGTCCGGTGAGCCACAAACGTAGGGGGAGCGGTCCGCGAAAGTGTGAGGGGGGCGGCGCTGCTCGGCGGCGACTAATGGCGGAAGTGTGAGGAGAGGCAGTGAGTCATACTGAGCCTTGGCGAGCGCTGGGAGATGACGCCTTAGCAGCGCGCGCCGCCCTCCCCCTCCCACTTTTGCCAGATGTTGTCTGGGATGCCTCGTTCCTCTCCCGGTTACGCGGTCACCGCCTTCGCCTTCGACGCCGCCGCCAAACCTCTGTGTTTGGCGCCAAAGTGCTGCGTACTAAAAGAAATAATATGGCGGATACGATATAAACAAGACAAAATTGAACACACGTTCAGATAACTAGCCGTCGTCACCGAGTACCCCTTTCTTTCAATTAGGTCAGGGCCTCGGGATTTGAAAGCAAAGAGTAAATGTCTCGGTTGCTTGCGGATAATTGAAACCATTTTCTGATGGGAAGCCTTGCTAATATATATAACGAGCGCGATTTCAAGGCTTACGCAGGCGCCCACATGCGCACGTGCGCTTCCAAACGGCTTTATTTAGAGCTAAGGCCAAATTCTAATTTCCGCGAAAAAAGCAACTGACATTTTGCTAGACAGCTTCGTTAACTTGGGATTAAATGGAAGCCGTCGGTCGCTTTTATGCCATGTGATGAATACCGCGGAAATTCAAGATCAAAGGACGCCTGCTTATCCGTGTTTGCATTCGTTCTGCCAGGGACCGGGACAAAAGTTGTACAACTTTTAATTAGCCAGATTGGTGGCCATTGTTTGTACTTTGGCAAGTGTGAATAAGGTTTATTGAAAAAGAAGTTTGACGAAACAACAGAGGAAGGTGATATTCGAAAGATAAAAACGTTGAAAAAGTTTTACGAAAAGTTGCTGAAGATGAACGCTCGCAATATCATTGGTCTCCATTTCGAAATTTATTTTTCCCGCTCTGAAAGCGCCAATAAAAGCAAGAAAAAACGGTATTATTCCTTTGTTTGAGGATTTTGTTACAGAACAACATAATCACAAGTGATGGATGTATCATTACCGTGTTAGCAAAGAGCGAGTCAAGATAAATACGACAAAGGTGGGGATGCTATAACAAAAAACGTCCTTAAGTCACAAACACAAAAGCGCGTGAACAAAAATATAAAGGTTTCAGGAAACACAGAAATGACGCGTTTTCTTTCCGGGTAACCAGTTCAAAAAAAAAAAAAAACGTACGTAATAGGACTCCAAACATTCTGGAGCGAACCATTATTTGCTCCCCGCAATTCATTTTTTTTAATTCTGCGTATTCACTTTAAAATTTGCGGTTTCACTTTTTTGCCCATGTAGTACATCCCCACGTATACACCAAAGTGTAAAATTTTTTGTTTGTTTATCACAGTAAATCAAAGCCCCTTTCTTAAGAGAAAGGTGGTTAAAACGCGAAGCTTACTCCCACGAAGCCGGAGTCAAAGTACAAGTCCAAAATCCATACTGCTTATATGGTGTCGCAATCCCGGACCTCCAGTGTCCACACCAGAACGTTCCGAATAGAGCGTGTAAAATGTGCGTTTCCCCAGGTATTTAAACATTTTTTTTCTTTAAATTATACTCTGGTACGTTCCCTGTAAAAACTTGGATGCAAGGTCAAGGTCTTTTTTATAGCTCGGTCGACAGAGCAGCGAACACTCAGAAAAGATATGAAGATCACGCCTTTCTCAATCCAATTTTTGCCATTCGGCTGTCCTGGTAAGCCACCCTTTCTTTCAATTGGTCTGTGAAGTCTGTGTAGGTGTCGCTTATGTGACAGGCATGCCTACCCGTATTGATCAACATATTCGTATTTCCAGGAAACTGACGTGTGTACATAGTTTGCATAATTCTTTCGACCAACCACCTGACTGGTTGCCTCTTTCGAACGCTTGTGTGCGCTTGCCTAAATTTTGATATATTTGTGCTTGCCTTAACTTTAGTGTATCGCAATTGTTTGCTTGACTATGTAGTGTCCTCGTACAATCGTTATGTTGGAGCGTATTCTTCGATGCAATAAAGAAAAAGATTAATGGTGCAATCGGGTAGACGTCGGCTTCATAACGCAAGGTCCGATTGGAACCACGGAAGCGTCCTTTTTTATTTGAGGCGCTTGATCTCCCTTCGCTTATCATCATCCTCATCGTTTTGGGAAACCCATTGTATAAATGAAGTTGGCTTTCCTGCAGTGCGTTTTGGCTCGAGGAACAATGCCCTCGGTGACGCACGACAAGCTTCGCTTTAAAGTGACATAGGTAAGACCTGGCAGTTAAACCCAGAAATATGTGTTCATTCGATTGATTTGGTACCCAACATGCCCTCGCATCAGGCGCTCTCCAAACGGTCCTTAGAATATTTGTCTACTTGTAAATACGGGCCGGTTACCGATCACAGCTTCCACCGGCTTGCCTTCGGCTTCAGTGCAGGCTCGATACTACAACCGAACAGAGCCTGTTTCTAAGCCCACTCCAAGGGTTCGAAGAACCTCTTCCCCCTATGCAGCCGTCACAGCGTCCGTTTGGGCGCATGATTATGCTTCTATTCTTGGTGGCATTTTTCCATTTGATTATGTTGATTCTGGAGCGCACTCAAAGTGCACATTAATGGTGTGCGCTGATTTAATTTATGAGCGTGTGCCACTTTATTCTTACTTAGCGCAAAAGAAAGAAAGGTAAAAAAGGTAAAAGAAAGGCAGTAATGTTAACAAGGCTGTGGCCTAGTTTGCTATCCTGCACGTGGGAAGGGGGAACAATGGTGGAAAAAAAGAGGAAAACCCAAAAAGGGAAAGGTAAAGGCAGAGCGTTAACAGCTGTCTTCAGCGTTAGCGAAAAGTTAGTGAAATAGACTGTGAGCGGGACTGTTAATGGAGAACGACCGAAGCGAGACCGAAGCCATGGCTGTCCGTTACGGGCACGATACCTTTACTAACACGGGAATTCCACGATGATTATCATGACTGGTGCACCCCAGCGGGAGTCTTAACATCCTCCCGCGCGCGCAACGTTCGTGCCTGCCGCTGTAGAAGCGCGCTACAGCACGCCGTACTTGCTGGCCAGTCGTCAGCTTCTCCAGCTGGCACCACGACCGCGTATCGGCCAAATTCAAACACGGCCCTTAGTACGTTTCTCTTAGGATTATGTACGCGCAGAGAGTCTCGCAGTTAATCCGAAAGCTTGATTCAAGTGGGCTCTGAACACTACGCGCTGATTCCTCGCTTTAAAGCGTCTTGAACACCTCAGCCCTGCGGCACAACTGATTCAGTGCTTTGTGGCTTTGGAACGCTGCAACCTTTGCCCTGCGGGGCAGCGTATACCTGGCTGGGGATCTAACATTTCCCCCGTCCCGCAAGATAGTTCCTAGTGGATAAAAATAGGTCCACAACCGTAAGGTTTTGTTTAGTTCCAGGAGGTCAATCCTTGTAAAGTTGTAGGTAAACCGTGTCTCCTCTTGCTCTTCCAGCGGTGCTTGCGCCGCCTTGCCGCTTTCAGAACAGCCAAGCGCCGAAAAGGTGACCCGGACGACAACCGAATTATGCGCCCTGCTTCCCGAAAGACATCATGTCCTTGTGTCTTGCTGCGATTGCCCTGAAGATGACGGCGTGCAACCTGGAATGTCTTGGCATCGAACGCTGTTCTTAGCTCGGTTTTGAGCCTCCCGTGGGTTTTCTTGTCTGACTCCGTTCCTGACCAGCGCATTTTCCTGATAGGCCTCAGCTCCAAATGAGGTTCTTCTGCTTCTCTACCAGGCCTGGCACAACGACGAGAAGTGGTCAGCAAAGCTTGCTCAGCCTTCGTGTCTTTAGGTACCCCGAAGGACACATATGTGCGTTTGGATGCAACCTCCCGGACTACGTCTACGATTGGTGCTAGCCTGCCTTCACAAATGTCCGGTAACGGTTCACCCTCCACGAATTCGGGAAAGAAGAGGTACTCGAAGGTACTCGAAGAGGTACTCGAAAGAAGAGGTACTCGAAGTGAAGCTCACAGGGTGGTGGCTCTATCCTTTTGTTCACGTCGTTTACTTCACGCGTTTACTTCGGACGGGAGCAGCTGAGTTGTCCTTGTATGCGGTTGGTGTGGCCTTGCGTTCTTCACAGTTGGTTTTCGCTGGAACGCTCGACGCTAACTCGGTGCTGGCTCCCACGTCACCAATAGCTGGAACGTGGCTGTGGGCCGTCGTCTCGACACGGCACCGATACCCGTTGCATCCACGTGGCTCACCGCAGAAAGTTGAAACCTGTAGCATCGGCAGGACAACTGGCGAAGTCGACGTGTGCGAGCCGACGTGGGAGGGATTGTGTGGACGGTGTGAGGTTCCCTTTCCGGTAAACGTAATGCCGGCTGCCCGCAGATCGTTCAGAGTCGATCGCAGCCGACTGAGGGCCCCGCATATCCTCTCCTGGTAGTGCAAAATCTCGTAGCAATCGTGTTCAAATTCGTCTCCTTCCAGCAGCTCACCCACCATATTGTTCAGCTTGTTGAGTTCGGCGTCCTTCTGTTCGAGCTCGTTGATAGCCAACTCCAAGTCCAACGCAGATGGTGAGGGAGCTTGCCGGAGCGCGGTCGCTGCCTTAAAGGAGCCATGAAGAGAAAACTCAAGGTTGGTTCATTCGAAAGATTGCCTCGTTAGAACCATAACGACAACACTTATAACGCAAACTTCGCTCAAATAAGCTACATAATTAGGAAAAAAGGAAATGACCATGCGACCCACCAGCTCATTTTCCGCAACAGAACCTATGATGTCACTCGAGAATTCTCTGCGATTGGCGGAGGCCGGCAAAAGTAAACGCATGTTAGGCAGGGCTTACAGTTTGCATAGCGAGCTAAATGCCCGTGAAACATACTGCACATTCTTTTTATGACAAAGAACGGTGGAGTAAACGGTTGAAGTTCCGAACGAACACGCACGCGTGTGCGCCAATGCGTACGAAACTACCGCCTGGCCGAGCTCGACATCTCGCCGTCGCGCAGACGAATTTTCGGGTTCAAGGCTCTTAGGGGCCAACGAACCGTCCCAGCACGCACAGCCGCGACCTTGCTTGGTATCGTAATCCCTTCACAGGAGGTTGGCCGTCATATCGCCAACCAGCAAAGGTAAAAATAGAAACGAGGGGAGTAAGGAACAGCAAGCAGCGACGAGATAGTGACAGTCGTCGCAGTTTCGGAATGGTGTTGGCTTGCTGCTATTGTTAGGAGCTCGTTTCCAGTTTACAACCACTGAAAACTTCAGTTTGTTCGAGTACTTTACAATGAAATTTCGTTGCTACGTTTTGAAATGCCCATGTAGTACGGGCAAATAGTCGAGGGAGTGCGACATCCCCGGTGAGGGGATCTCCTTTCATGTGCTGCCCAACGACGAACCTCGGCGAAGCAAGTGGCTACGTTTTGTGAACTTTGCAAACGGAGGAGAAAGAGAGCTAAAGGAAGTACGAGTGTGCCCGCTTCATTTCCGAGGAAGTGATTACGGCAGGGACCCTTACGTTAGCTCATTCCTGGGACATGCTGGCGCTCGTCGCCGACTTCGTCAAATGGTCAAAGCGCTCTGACCTTGGGGGAAAAAATGCCGTAAACACCGCGCATTGACGCTCGTATCTTTCTGGTCGAAGCAGAGAGCTCGCACGAACGGCTTTCTATACACGACACCGGCCAACTGGCATAAGCGATACTGCTACTGAAATTGAACTATTATTAACCGTAATAAAAATACGGCACATACGTACCAGTCTGTATTCGTCCGTCGCGACGGGGCTGACGAGGCAGCGGTGCCGACGGCAGGGCGTTCGTCTCTGGTGGCTATCGCGGAATGGTCGCTTTCCCGTCCACCGCGTATCCCACAACTCTTGCCGCTCGTGCACTTAGAAGCATTGAGCGTTCAAGTGGTGTGAGGTTGTTAAATGCAAGCCCGAGCTCCTCGGCGAAAGTTTTGTTCTCCGGATCAGGCGATTCCATGACTAGGGCTCCGGGTGCACTAGGTTTTACTAGTATTTTTAAAATGGCCGCCGTCTCGGTCGACTCCCGCGTGTGGGTGCTATATGGAGTCGACATACTAAGTATCTGTTTCATGGACCGGCTCGTATGACGCCACGGTTCACGTCACGGAATGTGCAATTTTAGCAGGAGATTTAAAATTTTGGCTTAAATTGCCTTATTTCTCAGTGAATAAAGCATCATTTGCTTCCGGGAAAGCGCTTGGGGTACTATGAAACACCTAATCTCTCGAATAAAACAAACTTTTGTTTTCTCTTCATGGCTTCTTTAAGCAGTGTCGTAAATGCAGCGCGAAGAACCTTTTTCAACGAACGCAGGGCGTCCAGTTCGTTACCAGCTTGGTACTCGGTGGACGTAGATTTGCTCCCAAGCATGGTACCCTGGACGTCACGGGGTGTATCTGCGTCCCGTTGAAGGTTCCAGCCAGTCGTAAGGGGGAGGGTCAGGGCCAGCCATGGTGACCTCCGGCTGAGGGCGGAGCTTATCAGCGGAAGAACAGTCGAAATCACGGGGTTCCAGGAACCTCAAGCCGGAGGGGACGTAGGTGGTCTCCTTCGTCGTCGCGTGCAGTCATCCTCCCGGGTTTAACGGCACCAAAATGTTAATGGAGAACGACCGAAGCGAGACCGAAGCCATGGCTGCCCGTTACGGGCACGATACCTTTTCTAACACGGGAATTCCACGATGATGATCATGACTGGCGCACCCCAACGAGAGATTTAACCGGGGCGATTAGGTGAACATTCACAATTAAAAGATCAGCGCGCAGAATAGGAGAGAAAGAACAGGAAAAAGCACTGATATTTTGATCACACCAGAGCAACCCACGCGGCGCCAAATTATTATGTGAAATTTCCGCATTATTTAAATAAACTACGCGCTCACAAACTGAACCATAAGCAAGGTTTAGCAAAAAATACGAAAAAAAAGCAAATACGGCTGGGGAACAGCTATACAGGGCATGATGATGCAGCGATTTGAAGATCGCGTTTTTTCTTTTTGCCACTAAAATGTGATGAAGAGGTATTCTACTGAGGCGGTGTTTTCTGCTCCAGAGAGAGAGAGAGAGAGAGAGAGAGAGACAGACAGAGAGATACTTTTCTTCTGTTGAGCCCCTTACGGGAGGCCCAGCAGCCAAGGCGTTGGCCCGTTCAGCGTGCCAGTTTCATTTTCCCCGCCTTCTCAACCGCTCTGCGAGCGTCTCCTGCGAATGCCGCTTCACTGCATGAGATCTCATATGAAGGAAAAGCGACCTTGTGCGGTGTCAGACAGGGACGCATATTTTCTGGAGACTTTGTGAATTTCCACCTTTATACCGTTCCAACTACATTGGCGCTATTGTTAGCATGTGTTTGCGCGTTCATAAACGATCCTATCACGTATTGCCCAATCCTATGCTTTTGCCCGTTTCTTCTAAATCACCGTGAATTATAGTGGCGGGAAGTATAGATGCATATATACAAGAAAAGAACCAATGCTGCGTTGCCCTTGAAAAAAATTAATTCCCAACGTGTTCATCAATGCTGCAAGAAAATGCCAGGGCGCAGACAGTGTAGCCAGAAAATTGCCCCGCCGAATAGAAGGGACACTATCAGTGATCTGATAAACTACAAATACATGACTAATACTCGACTGATCACCGATGACTGATGACCCATAAACTTCGCTCGAAGCTCCATCAGTGCAAATGTCCTTTTTTTCAGCACGTTAACCATCTAATATTTCAACGCTAACCTTCCATCCTAAGAAAAGAGTCTGTTTACGTGAGCGTATGCCCGCTAATGGAGTACAAATAAATAAAAAAAACTGCTTAGTTCGAACTAAGGACTCGGGTATTCGCGTTTCCGATCCAGGAGCCCCAGCTCTGGAAAATCTAGAAAGACAAGATAAAAAAGATTTGACCTGACATTTACCCAGACCCTCAAGGGGTTTGAAAAAAAAAACAAGTATAAGCGAATCTTTGCGCGGGAAAAGCCACATACTAAAATAAAAGGAAGGGTAATGGTATAAAGCCGTGCGCTGTGAGCATCAGAAACAACGCATTTCTTCGCTACTAATGGCTACAGCCCAACGCATAATGGGCATCGTATGAAAAAAAAAACTATGCGATGAATAAAAATAAAACAATCTAGAGCGCCATGATGGTTTTAAAAGGGTAAAGGTGATATTGCTGAAATATCAAAACAAACCTCAATTTCCTCTCAATTAATTCACGATGCGTTCTTTGAATTGTTTTTCTTGTATTGTTCTACTGATAATGTTTCAAATAATATGAGTTTACTGACATGGAGAGTTAGAGCAAAAATACTGTAAAGAGAGAGTTTATGCGCTACAAACCACGTTATATATAAATTTTACCTGCTGTGGGTCTGTTGGTTCGTTAGTCGGTCTTCAAATTTGTTCCACAATTTTCTAGACTCAAGCTCATTTCATTCAAATTTAAACTCATGCGTCATGGTAGCATCGCTGCTCTGAGCAACAAAATCCTGTCATAAGTAGAACTAGAATTTCGCCCGAAATAAAATTGTCCTTTCCGCCGTCCAACATAACTATCTAAAACGCTCCCACACCCACAGTTTGACGACTTACCGACAATGCAAGGACGCTCTTCAGGTTCCTAGGCACCAACCTTACACCCTGAACCTTTACTTAAACAACCTTGCCAACCTAATGTTTACCGAATGTCATGCGTCCAATCAATTAGACTAATCATGACGAAATCCTCTCGTAAAAGTCAGACCAAAAATGCTCTCAAACAGACTCACATTACCTTGCTACGAGCCTTGAAAAGCAATTTTGCCGTCCATTAGAATAAACCCAAAGCCGATCCTACTAAGAGGATTGCCTGACAAGTATTACGCTCATTTCATTTATTACGGGAACCTCGTGACGTCAATACACCCACTCAACCCACTGTGAAGTGTGTCGCGCGTAATGAAAAAAAAAAAATTAGGCTAAAGGTTAACGTAATAAACATTCCATATTAAAGTTTTTTTTTCTTTTTTTACACGAACGTTTCATAAGCACAATGCATGTGCTTCTACGCCCCAACTTCGTAACCATGACGCCCACGTGTTTCTGGTGTAAGCCAATGTGCTGGTCTGGGCGAGATTCAAGTGAGCGCTGAAGCAACCCGGGGGTCCCAATTACTGCGGATTTTACGTCAAAGCGGAGATTATCGTGTTCGCCTAACTGCAAGCAAGAAATTTCTCCGTGCTTGTTTACGTCATGACGCGTCACCCCCGTCACCAGCACAGCTTCCGGAATCAGCGAAGAGTCACGATCCAGAATTCAGATTTAGCGCGCGCTGCATACTTGGACGGGGAGTAAGGACAGCCAAGAGAGGCTACCCATACATTGGTGCGCACCAACGTATGGTTTGTCTTCTTATACTGTCCCTGTTCCTCGTCCAAGTATTCTGCGCGTGCTAAATTTGCATTCAAGACTATACCAACTAGCCCTTAAGCAAGTTTTTGTTAAATCACGATCCTTCTTCGCATAATACCCAGTTGTAGGTCATTCGCTCAGTTGAAGGTTAGCGTACCTCATGTTTTTAATACTATTTCTGAAAGGAATCAGCTCTGTGTGTTTCAGGGTAACGTTCTGTAGTCCCACACAGGACGGAAAACCTATATATCACGCAAAAACTTTATTGCTTTAAGCAGCAATACATCAATGAAAAATGGCCGCGGCATGCCCTCTTCACTGCGAACGTCGTCCAAAGACGATATTCGCAGCAATGCCTTCCGTTACGCCTGGCATTTAACTGGCTTTTGTCTTTCCCCCTCCCGTCTTCACGCTCCTTCCCTCTCTCCTCGCTCCTCCCGTGATAATTTCAATGGAGGTTTATTCAGTCCGCCGATTTTCCCGCGTTTGCACGGCTCGCACCCCATCTGTTTGGTCTGTGGAAGCCCTTTTCATTATCTTTTGTATTTGTATTCGGCGTAGAACACGTATTGTTTCTGTATTTACTTTTATGACGCCTTACTTCTTCACCGTTTTGAAGGAGTTAGCTCTTTTTAAATCGAATTTGCCATTGTAAAAACCAATCCAACGTGCTTTGCTAATTAAAGAAACGCTTGTAGTCTCTTGTGCTCTGTCGTATGAACGTGCATTTTGGCTCAAATATGCCTGAGCTTTCCTTTGTGCGGAATAAAGAGGACTGATCCTTGCCAGCAGCTTCAAGTCTAAAACCGTGCTGCCTATACTGTCACGCCGTCAAGGAAGAGGCAAGGTTCTTGTAGAAATACCGTTTGCTGGAGCGAAATTGTGGTCGCAATAAACAAGAAGAAAACACCGCACGCGGCGAAAAACCTGGCAGCAAACTGAAATGCGTGATCGAGCGTCAGGGAATCGAATGCCGCGGTGCTTGACCTGCAAGCATTTGTCCCTGAACGTTTCACTTTCCAGAACCGTGGAATTAGATTGAGAGCATTGTCGATCATTGGTCGTCGAAAACATTATCGCCACGAAACACTCTGGGTTTCGTGACGACAAGGGGATACCCTTTGCCTGCCAAACGACAGTGGCCCACGCGACACGCAACAGGGGAAGCAAACAGAGGCTACGCTTGAAACACGGGATAAGGTGTCCTGGCGTGGCCAAAACAAATGTAAACGAACACAAGTAAACAAAGAAACAAACACAAACATTAGTAAACAACTAATCAGGCGTGGTTTGCGGCAATGTATACTTCCTGAACAAGCGTTGTTTCACTTTGGCCGGGCGGCTGACTCTAGTGACGGACAGGTAGGCGAAACTTTTCGCCTTTAGGTAGCGCAAGAAATCCTCCCGTCTTTAAAGTGACCCTGCAACACTTTTTTCAACTTTTTTTCTATTTGTTAAATGTTTGCAGAAAATAGCCAACCAACACATCCAGTACTGAGATTAGGGGGCCGCAAAGTACCTCAGCCAAAAATCATTGCTCTATGTCCATCAAATCACTTGGAAACCGGCCCAAAGAAATTCTCTTATCTTTTCCGGCCTTGGAATCCGTCGACCGCTGAAATTACACCACTACAGTGGTGTAGGGGTATTGGCCGGCGTTCCTTCAAGTTACAGCAATGAAAGCATTCGATGGCCGCTAAAAAAAGAAAGCCAAAAAAAAAACCCGCAAAGAAGTGCTGCGGCGAGAAAATCTTACAGGTCCACTCCGGGCAGGCGATAACTATAACTTTCAAAATGCTTCCAGACGCGAAGGAGAGAGTGGACGCGCCTATCGGAAATGTTGCAGGGTTCCTTTAGAACAATGTGGGGGCGGGGAGCGCATGGCGCAACGATGCTGCGCTTCCTAACGTTTCCGGCCGGTGCGTTGTGCCAGCACTCTAAGTATACAGCCGGCGCGCATTGACCTCTCAGCGTTGACGCACTAGGTGCCATTGGCGTGCAAGTTGGGGAGCCATGGCGGTCGTCGCTCACGCTGTTGCTAGTCGGTCATTGAGTGAAACGGATGGTACGGGTTTGCAGAGGCTCACGGAAATGAAGCCCACCACACAGACCCGTTTCGTTCATATCGGCAGTCCCCACAAAACAAGGACGGTGATGAAAGCAACAATGAGAACGGCGAAGGATCGCCTAAAATAATAGAGAGAAAAAAAAAACAAAGAAGAAAATCTAGCCCAATAACGACGAAGGCGAAGTTCAAAAACTTCAAAAGAAAAAATTGTATACGGTTCTTTACCTGTTCGAATCACTGTGAATTATCTTGATGAGACTGCATTAAACTGTTTGTCAAGCAGCACACTGTACGAACAGCAAACCCCTTGTGCTGTGTTTTAGGAATTTTTTTTTGTTTTATGCTGTGCCTTTTAAGCTATGTGCTACGCTTTTTATGCCTGTGTTTATTTTATTTTGTTTGTTCTCGTGCAAGTGTGTTTTGTGATTTTATTTTATCCTTCTGAGCGACCGACATACTACGTAGACGCTACAATTGTGCTTTGGCCAATGTACGAAGCGAAATGTATTTGAACCAAGCTGTCGGGTTGGGCGTATGGCGTCTTCAAGCTGCGTTGTTTGCAGCTTTTTCCCGTGCGCCCTCTCTCTACTGTACCGCAGCAAAAGGGAAATAAAGTTTCAATTCAATCTAAAGCTAATTACAAGTCGTGGTGACACGACCCTTACGTTTTCCGGATCAAACGTATGCAACCACCGTTGCACTGTCACCGTGGGCAGGCACTAAATTACGCGAATTATTTACGCGTATTATTCTGTCGCTATTTATGACCTGTGCAGCGCGTTTCATGTCGCTATAAAAGGGGCGATGAAGATTTGACGACATCAACGCAGAGCTATACGAACGACACACTCGATGAAAGCATGGGATTTGCTTGCATTCTCCCCACTACCACGCCTAGGTGGCTCGATGAAAAAAAATCTTTTGAGCTGTTTATTTTTCACGTCCTCTAGCTCGATAAAAATACGTGATAGAGCGCCCCGCACGTCGTCATCCTGCCTCATCCCAAACAGCCAGAACTCCTGCTCGTTCCGGAGATAAATTACGCGCAGCGATACGGCGTGTGCAAACGCAAACGTCACAGCGATTTATTTCGCTTAAACCTGCATTCCGTAATGGGTTTCAAGTTCGGTATAGAGTGAGCGCGCCAACGCTGACGCTAAGAGTGGGTGGTGCGACGGCCCGTAGCTTAGCGGTGTCCTAGCTGCGCTCCCATCCCACCGCCGATACCCGCCCGGCGCACTGTTTTCTTGAGAAATGACTTCGGAACCTGAGTGGACGTGACGCCGAATGGAATGCGCGACGCCTGCGGTCGAGAACGCTCGCAATCGCCCGCGCGCTTGAGTTACCGCGCTAGAGGTGTGATTCATGACGGCAGAGCGTAGATGGCGCGCATTCAAAAGCTGCGCGTCGCCGTGCCATTTGAGGTAGCATTGGTCCGAAGTGGAAACGCTCATCTGTTTCCGGCGTGGTTTAGCTCTTGCCGTACTTTTCCGGCTTTTTGCCGGGGATATGCCGCCTACGTCCGAAACAATTGTTATAGATTCGCTGTCCCCGTATCGTTCCTTCAAAGAGCAGTCGCGGCAAAGTAGCTTTATGCACGCGGCTCGATACGGTTCTCGATTTACCTGTGAAGAAGGCTGGTGAACGGTTTCTCGGGCTCAGACCGCGTAGCCAGTTTTTAGCGGCTGAGAAATGACGTATCTGACGCTGAAAGGACGCCTTGAATATGGACGGTACAGAAAAGGACACGCGATAAAAATAAGGAATAAAAAGAGCTGGTGAAATAGAACTCCGATTAAGACAATTGTTTTTTTTAGTGCATTACCACGCGTCGTAATAAATGAGGCAGAATAAGACGAAAATTCGGTGCTTCTTTTGTGTGCCTAATGCTGTTTGAGATTATGCGGGCTAATTAAAAGCAATCACGGTGGATCGAAATATCAAAACGCTATCGAACTACATAAAACAAATGACACTCCAAGTCGGCACCAAATAGATTAGCGTTTGCTGTTTTCAATTTTATTTTACCGTATTTTCGCACGTATAATGTGCCCCTGCATATAATCCGCGCCCTTATTTTCAGGCCGCCGGAAAAAAAAAAAAATCCGCCCGTATTGCCCGCACAAGTATTGCCCGCACAACTGCTCAAGCAGCACATAACATGCCATGTAGGCAGAAAAAGCGTATATTTAGCAAGTAGAATACACTGTCTGCAAAGCGAAAGTCACAATTCACTAATAAAATTCAGTTCTTAAAGTGCGCTCGTCTTTGTTTTTTCTTCCTTGTCCTTGTATGTTTTGCGCAATCGCTGCCATGGAAGGCTTAGTCAGTGTTACTGCGTAGGAGCTTCACGGCACAACCCGCATTGCCGTGAAGCTGCACAAAAGGAAAAAAAAAAAAGCTCGCGTATTATTCGCACCCCTACCTTGCCGCTGAAATTTTCGCATTTTTGGCGCGGGTTATACGCGCGAAAGTACGGTATCTGTTATTCTCTCTCGTGTAACTTTTGATATGTGTACTTTTTCCTTGTCATATTACACTGACGTCAAGCGGTATCAATCATAATTAAACTGGCCCGCATAAATGGAGAGTTTGAGAGAAGATGGGGAAATGTTTTCCAGTAAAGACTGAGATTCCGTCTTTGCGGCTGCTCAAACTGCAGCGCACGTGAGGAAAAGGTAAAACAAGGACAAATTTGACGCAGAAAGAAAAAGAAAAGCGTTGCCTTGGCGACAGACGCATCGTCGCGTACTCGTACCTTTCCACTTATACATTAATATATGCGGGCTTAATGTGCACGTACGGGCGCATATTGTCGGTGCTCCACAATCTGTAGGCACTCAACTCGCATTCGAAAAAAATATACGTTTCGAAACCCAACGGAGGGTGTAGTTCCTTGCTACTTGGCTGTCACGGCAAAAAAGTATCTTTGTCTCATTTCTCTTGGGAATGACGCTTACAAGCTTTTCTGCTTCATGAAGATTAAAGCTTACTATAAAGACAGAACAGCAGTCTCCCCGAACTGCCATTCCAAATTTCTAACAGCTTCCGTTGAAAACGTTAATGGATCTACCTCCGCGGAAGTAATATTGGACTCGAAAACAGCAAATTGCATTAGGTGCCATTACTGGTGTCGACTACGAGATGAAAATTTATGGAGTTCCCAACTTTGTTTCTTAAGGGGCCATGAAGACAAAATACAAGTTAGTTTTATTCAAAAGATTTCGTGTTTTATATGCCTCCAGCGCTCGTTCGGGCACAGAGGGCGCTTTATTCACTGAGAAATTAATCAATTTAGGTTAAATTTTGATTTTCCCGCCAAATCGTGTGTTTTAGGGGTCCGCAATGACACCACAGGAACCGACCGCTGTGCAGCCGATTCCTATGCCTTGTTTACCGTTAGTGAACCTAGATGGCGCCATTATACCTCTGCAAGCCGTTTTCTGCCTTTGGTTTGTTTTTGACCGTATTTAAACCTGGCTTGTTTTTGTTCTGGGAGAAAATAATCGTTTCGTGAAACATAGTGCTCGCTCGACAAATATGGTCACGTAAGACACCGTTGCTTGCAGCAATCGGCCAGTGTCGTCTGAGACAACCTCAAAGCCCCGCAGTGCTGTGCAGGCAAACCAAGCATAGTTCGCGCAGTACCAACACAAGTACGCATCAGTACTTCTATGTTTACGTGTGCTTTCGTAACTTTCACTGTTTGTCCTACCATTCTTACTACTTTTAAAAGACTGTTCCCTAAATTTAAGCGAATATAACACGTTGCGCAAGCTTACAAGCTCTGCCTAATTCGCGTTTGCTTTTGCCGGCCTCCGCCAATCGCAGAGCTGGCTAGTATGACATCCTAGGTTCTGTGGCGGGAAATGAGGTACTGGGTCGAATGGTCATTCCTTTTTTTCCTAAATATATCGCTTATTCGAGCGAAGTTTACGATAAAAGTGGTGTCAGTTTGATTCTAACGAGGAAATCTTTCGAATGAACCAAACCAGTGTTTTCTCTTCATGGCACCTTTAAAGCGCTAGCTTGTCCCATACTATAAGCCGTTACTTTTTATTTCAGGTTACGGTACTTGTATGAACTGAGCTAGTATTCGTCAGTGAGAGGTTCGCAACAACAGATACGTCAGGCTTTTCCTGTTGAGCTGCGTGAAATGTAAAGTGGATGCCTTAGTCCCAAATCCGTTTTTCATGCATACACTTCTGCTCCGCTGAGAGTCAATTTTAAACAAGGCTGTTTGTTTACGTTTAGGACCAGTGAGTTGCACTAATATTTTATTCACAATGGTGTTAAACGACGACATGTGTTTCTGTAGTGACTAGAAAATTAAAAATTTAGGTCATCTTCAACTTTGGCAGTGAAGTGATTTGTCAGTCCGAGATATCTTTCCAGTCACTGGGAATCGATCGAACACGCGACCTCGTGCTCAGTAGAGCGCTGCATCTTTGTGCATAACTTGCTACCCTCTCACAGCTATTAAAACGGAAACTGCTGTTTCTAAGTGTACATAAGGAGCACTATCTGATGGCTCCTTGGTAGCGAATCTTATTTTGCTGTCAAATTGAAGAGCCTAGATTCTCAAGAAAACCCATCAGTGACCAAGCGGTCGAATAAAACGGACAGATTTGCCTAATATCGATAGTCACCCTCATTTGGACTCCTGGCCATTAATAACTTTTCCCACCAGCAAGCCTGCGCCCTGTCCCTCCAGGCTACTGAGGATACCGCACCGTCCGTCCCTCTACTGACTTTTCAAGATATTACACAATATTGCCGGTTCGAACGACAGCACTTCTCTCCTCCACATCCTAACCTCTCAAAAGAAGAAGAATCCCTACTTTGCTGACTGCAGTGCAATACCTTCCCTCACCCAGTCCGCCTCCATCGCATGTTTCCAACGCAATTTCTGGACGAATGCAAGTTCTGCTTACAACCCGGTACTCTTCCCCACATCATATTAGAGTGCAAGCCCAACCCCAACCTCCTCCCTCTTCCATCCCCCCTTCCCACCCCTGAGCTGTGGGGGAAAACCTAGTGACCAGCAGCGATCTGGACGTTCAGACACTTTTGGTCTCCAGAGCGAAGGCTGCGGGCTCATCGCATGGCTTTCTGGAATAACGAACTACTCCCACTTCACCGGCTCAATAAAATGTTTTTCACTCACTCACTCACTCACTCACTCACTCACTCACTCACTCACTCACTCACTCACTCACTCACTCACTCACTCACTCACTCACTCACTCACTCACTCACTCACTCACTCACTCACTCACTCACTCATTCATCGTGCCAGTTGGCTGGAAAATTATCTTATTCGCTGGTACCCATCTCAATGCAAACCAGCCACAACGCAGCACATGTTTATAAGTCAAACTGTACGCTGAGGATAGTCAAAGGCCGGTATTTATCTCTCGAAAGCCGCTAATGCTCGTTTATGTACGTTTGGCTCAAAAGATTCGTATAACTTTTTTATAGAGTACAAATAACTGTGTTCGCACTCCCTTCTGAAAAAAGCGGGGAAACCAAAAATGCATCCATATTTAAACTACATCGTGTGCTCTCTGTCTTGTTCCTTGTTCGTTTCGTTGTTTGTTCTGCCGCCGTCTCCACGTGCGCTTGTCGTTGGGATTGCTCCATTGTTCTTGTGTCAAGGTGACGTTGGAAGTGGGAACAATGCAAGCAAACGTCGCGTGCGTCGGGGCGCAGTGTTGAGAGGAGAACAATAAAGGCACAACGACTTCGACCGGGAAACACGGCGGTTGCGTGTTGGCGAGCACGGCGTTCCTTTGCTATGATTCGTGCGGGGCTTTTGAAGCGCTAAACCGAAAGCTCAAATGCGGCGAAGAGCTTTTGGCCGGTCTGTTTCACCTTCAGAAACATCGCAATGCAATATTTGGAGTTGAGTAATAAAAACCTTTCAGAGGATGGATCGCTGAGAATAGGGTTAGATGTAGGGAGCCAGAACAGAAGAAGGCTTAAATAGAAGAAGGCTTAAGAAGAAGGAACAGAAGAAGGCTTAAATAGAACAGCTTACACATTACTAGAATAAATTCACACGTGCTAGCAAGAGTCTTTATGACGGAAATAATATTATTTAATGGCGGTAGGACAACAATAATCGCCGTCTAAAAATATAATCGCCTGTAGACAAATTATGGGCGTAATTATTTCAACACCAGCGCAGGAGATGCATACTATGTATACCCTCAAAAATTCGTGAACGTCCTTTTAAACGCACAGACAGACAGATAGACAGACAGACAGACAGACAGACAGACAGACAGACAGACAGACAGACAGACAGACAGACAGACAGACAGACAGACAGACAGACAGACAGACAGACAGACAGACAGACAGACAGACAGACGGTCGGACGGTCGGACGGACGGACACGCATGCGACGAACACGCGGATACTAAAAACAAGATATTTGACAAGAAACCGGAGTTTTTTTCAAGAAACTTATAAAAGAGACCAGCAACAAACGTGCTTCGTGCCACGCGAACATATCTTCCGGTTCGTAAACTTTATACACTAGCTTAAAGACCCCCCCCCCCCCCCCCCATCTTCATTTTGCTCAAATTCAACAAAAGATGCCAGGAACGAGATGCTGTGAGGCTGCTGCCTCATTTACATTTACAAAGTTCGGCCAAGATAAAGCAACATTTAGATCGTACAAGGACAGCCGAGAAACATTTCACATATGTAAACTGGTGGCTGAATAACTAGGGCTTATCTGTGAGTAGGGTCTCTTTTACGCGAGTTTGGAAGGATGGAAAAATGGCGGTCCTATTTTTAAATGCGTAAGCATTCTTTGGTGAGCACTCCACCGCCCCAACCATGTAACCTCCTGCATTCACACACAAAAAAACATAATTAGCGAAGTTAAAAAATGCAATTGCTATAATGATGACCACAAAGATAACTGGTTCAAAGGAATACGTAGGAACGGAAACATTGAAAATTAATAAAAACGAACTCAAGAAATTAAAGCTATGGATGAATTTTGGTTGGTCTTGCGAATCATATGACAAAATTACATATCCTCCAAAAATCAATGCTACGAGAATAAAAAATCGTGAGAAAGCACCAACCCTGTACTTCGCCTTGATCTGCACAAAAATATATAATTTTCAAAGTTAGGGCACCTAGTATTCACTATAGTTCCTAATAGTGTAAATGTACATCATGTAATGTGCAAGCACATGTATTTGGCTACCTATACCCAAATGCGATTTTAAAAACTCACGAAGAATAAGCGGTGTGTGAATGATACGCATTAGTTGACAATTACCAGAATTTATTCACATTTTTCGTCCTGTCGCGCCCAAAAAAAACTGTAGAATTAGGGCCGCAATCACGGGCTCTTCTGCGGCATACTAACCGTAACACAGCCATACGTTCTTGAACGATAGTTCCTTGACTTGGATTGCAACGGGATAGATAAACTGCAAGACGTCCGCAATTAGAGCAGAACGTCTTCCTCGTGCATTTCACAGGCCCTACCTGAGTAATGGAAATACTGCGCCCGGTGCCGTGGACAATTACATCCGCTAACGGCAGCACGTAATTGAAACTAGCCCTGCGCGAGAAGACAAACGAATCCTCTCAGCGGGCCAGAGTCAATGTACGCCGCCGCCTCTTCATTCGATCCACTTCAGCGCGAAATTGGACTGTCGTTTAGAAGGCTCGCGGCGTTGTCCGTACGCCATTGAATCCGACCCTGAATTTGTTTATCCAGTCGGTTCGCCCATCGTCACGCGTAGTCACGGCGACGCTGAGAGATTTTCGATTCTTTCGCCCGGCAAGGAAAACAAGCGGCTGTCCTCCTTCTGCGGCGTTCCAGCGGACGGCACTAACTTTGCGCGTGAGAAAAAAAAAAAAAAAAAGCGAGCGAAGAGCGCATCTTTTGCTTTAGAGGGGCCTCTTGGAATTGCTTGTTTTCAAAACATTCACTAGTATCACCTCAACTTCGGCTTCCCTGTCTTCTTTTTTCTTTTGTTTTGTTTACCTTTTTCAATGCCGTTCCAGCTCCCACAGTGAAAGAGAGCTATCTATGGTACCGACATCTGAGCCACGGATATTGCTGACTTCAACAGCATTGACAGCAAAGCGGGAAGGAAGAAACGGGCGAAGTACCGGGAAAGAAAAGGGCTAAAAAAAAATAGACGAACACATTCCTCACGCATACCTCCTTTTGTGCCAGTTTCCTTTAATTTTTTTTTTTGTTGCCTTTTAGTTCGGTTTTCAGCGGCTTTCGAAATGGCGCGTTTCGGCTCGGAAGCAGCGCGTCAGGTTCGCAAATAAATTGCCGGGCTCACGTCGCCATTACGGCTCGTCTCGTGGCTTGCGCGGGGGCTTAAGACTTAGCCGCAAGGGCAGACGTTTCTCTCCGAGGTGTCTGAAAATTCTTAGAAGCAAGAAACGCCCTCACAGCGGGACTAGCTCCGTATTCAACAGAAAGCGCAGCGCGCTTCCCCGACTGAGATAGATTCGCATTCTTGTATCTTGAATTGTGCTGAAACGAGATTTTGTTTGTTTGTTTGATTATTTATTTTTTTTTCCTTTTCTGCGTCGCGCGAGCGGGGAATTTAGTGCACTTGAAGCAGGCAGTTTTTAAGAGAAATATACTGAGAAGAAACCAAAACTATATCTTATTCCCCTTCGAGGCAGGGATGGCCATGTTTTCCTTCGCGGACGTGTGAAGATTCGCTGCATATTGAAGCGTTACCAGAACACAAAGACTTTCTTATCCCTTCATCCTTCTATGTTTGCTAGTAAAAAAATTCAGGGAAGCTTAAACTCCCGCGCAAGACTAGAATGGCGGAGCTGTTGCAGGTGAGCAATGCCGGAAGCATAGTTCTGAAAGATCAGCTTCTGAATGTGAAGCTTTTTGGCTTATGACATTTTAACCCGAAAGTGCTTTTTTCCGGGATTCGCGAAGATTCCACTTACGTCATATCCGTCACGGAAGTGACACCAGTACAACAAAGCAAGGGGCCTGTAAAGGGTGCACCCCTGCACACAGGGTCTTCTTGCGGGGAAGCAACCTTTCGAACCAAAGAGTACGTTATACTTAGGGTTGTTCGTTTTGGGGTTTTATATTTTAACATCAACGTGTTTTATCCCGGGATACACCAAGATTTCACTGACGTCGTATCCGTCACGGAAATGACGCCAGTACACCTTTGCCGAAGCGACCCGCCAGCAGGACGTCGCTCTCCAAGCACACCCAAAAGACAGCCGCCGACCCGAAAATCATGATCAGCCGCAGATTTCGCAGCACATTTCGCTTTCGTGTTTCACCGATTCCTATGACAGAGGAATCAAACGCAGTTTTTTTTTTTACTTTTGCTCAGAGGAAAAAAAAAATAAACACTTCTGATTCTGATTCTGAAATGCCACTCAACACCATCAACAACATAAAAAACAAGTAGAATTACAACACGCCAATCGCTTTTTTTTTTCTCCTGAACGTTGACCTCACGCCAAGGTACCTAAATTACCGAAAACAGTCTCCATGCAATTCATAAGAGGTTGCTTCTGGCATTTCCTGCTTCTGTAGTGCCCATGCTCAGGCAGTCTACAGAGGGCCTTTTGGAAGACGTCATGTATTGTATTTTGTTCTCTTCTACTAAGCATTAACTGGCACGTCACTGTTGTCCCTCTTTCAGTAAACCTTTTTTCCAGTTTCCTGGTTGTGTGTGTGTGTGTCTGTCTTGGCTTAAGACCACTATAATACACGCAAAGTACCGTGCTGGCGAATAAACGGGGCCACACGTTGCTGCATGTATCTCCTATGCTTTGTACCCCTTCCGCCTCATTCCCCGCGGCATAGAAAGGTGACCTTTTCGCCTTTCTTTTAACTGCGGAGCTGTTGTTGCTGGCCGTATTATGTGCGGCGTCATTTGAAAGCCCGGGGTCATAGTTAATCTCGCCGTTTACCGCGCACGTGAACACGCGCCTCGCGAGGAGCACCCGCCATCGTCCAGGCTTGCGCGTGGCGCTCGCGCAACATCCCAAGAGAACAGTTCACGTGTGTCCGCACCCCAAGGAGGAGCACAAGACAGCTCGTGCTACAGGCGTCCGGTTCGCGAAACCGGTTGCCGCCGTTTCTATAGCGCGTGCCGACGCGTTCTACTTCTAGAAAAATGTGAAAGCCAGCGAACAAAACCATCCTTGATTACCAGACATGCATGACGAAGACGACGATATAAATGAATATGACGATGGCTACTACTACCGCAGTGAAAAGCGATGACGGAACATGTAAATAAACAATTCCAAACTTAATGCAATGTGTGGTGGTGTGTCCATTAAGCGCCTACATAGAAAGAAATCCTCCAGCTCCGCTATGGTTCAAGCCTTGCGCGACTTAGTCCAAGCTTCGCTCTTTTTTTTTTTCTCGAATACTACATCCTCCGCCCCCTCCCATCGCAAAACATGTCAAGAAATTCTGAGAAAAGCCCAGTGATGCGTAAGCACACCTACGCCGCTTCTCTTCATTTTGAGTTTATTTATAGCCCCATTTGGTGATTAGTACCAAATTGGACTACTTGTAGGTCTTATTGGGCGGCGTCTTGTTTTGTTTGGGTACTCTTTTCTTTCGTTTATTTTTATTGGTTGTTACCATCATAACAATAAGAATTTGTTGACCCTGCCAATTATGCATCTTTGCGCACATGCAATGCCCTACAATCCCCGCCTAAAATCACAACAGGAATACCGCAAAAACCGAACACGAATCCCTGTCGTACGACAAAAAAACTTTGTTGTGACAACAGAAGTCCTGTTGTTATAACAAAGCTATGTGTTGTTACGACACACATTTCTGTCGTAATGACAGAGTCGATTTTCTCAACGAGAAACACACCAGTAGTCACAACAGAACTGCCATTTACGCCACTCTTCGCAATGGGAAATAAAATTCAAACCATGTGCAACTACTGATGCAACATTAGGATCACGATAAAACGGTGAAACGGAATATCAAAATCAGGAACGGAATACGACACACGACAGAACATCAAAATCACGACACGACAAGAATACGGCAAGGCGAGAGAACGACACGCGAATTTACGACAAACTACAGAAATTTTTCTTGTCGTCTTTCTTGACTGCGATGAGCATTTTCAAACATTTATTTTACGTGTTTTTCTTTGTTTTTACTAATGTTTTTAGTCTTAGTTGCGGGAAGTTAGTGTATAAGATAGGCCTATTTTTTATTTCGTTGGTAAAGTTTTAGTTGTTTTATTTTTGCTTGTTTAAACTTTCCTTCGGGCATTTACGCTTTTAAGAATGATCAACTGTGCTAACCTCGTCAGTTACGCATTTTTGTACAGACGATGCAGGGCGTTACGCGTTTAAAGCTGTTGGTCACTCGGCAAACAATGCTTACGCATACAACCCTTGCTGCGCCAGAGGTGCTAACTGCATGTCGCAGCGAGCGTTCCTCTCCGCTTTATCCCAACACCCCCGCATGCACCGGCGCATCCAACGTTAAGCCCTCAAACTAGCCAAAATGTAATTTTTGCTAAGCAAGCTCCCCTCCTAGTTATCAAGAACCCCAAAATGCTGGAAAGGGCATGGTACACCTATTGTACTACGGCTTAATGATTCCTAATCCACCTCAGAACTGCGTTTCCGACTTTTACGTTTAGCTCCCGTTACAGGTGCTGAGACTCCAATTTGTATGCTCGTTTCGAATGAACCAGTACGCAATTCGGACCCTCCGCACTTTTTACAGGTTAGCCGATTCTTTGGAGCGAAAATTCTCCCCCCCCCCGCGCCTTTGGGTCATTCGCAGTGGCGGCGCGTAATGCGATTGCGAAGCGTTCGCAGACGAAGGTTAGTGTTGCAACGTTGTAATGAGATGCGACGTCAGCGTAAGCGTCATCGTGCACGCCACAAAGTAGTTTCGCATCGTCAGTGTCAACTGACCCTTAAAGGGACCCTGTAACACTCTTTGAGCAGTGCAAGTAAATCTGCGTGACGTTTAGATTACACTGCCAGGAATACCTGAGCCAAATATTACACGTGCACGTGAAGCGGTGAGCGCGCAAATCGTTGTGAAAGACGGGGAAACACCAACCGCTCTCTCTTCAGTTGTCCTCGTTATGCAACCCCTGGCATGGCCTAAGGGACGTCACATAGGCCATGGCTGCCCGATCGGCTGTCACTGGTCAACTTCGCGGCTAGATTCTCCTATTTCCATCGTCGTCATCGCTGTGTACGAACCTCTTCTATGCCTGAACGGGACCACTCGACTAAAAACGTTTATTGCTTCAAAAACGCCCCACCAGCCCGAGCGCGCACTCGCGAGCAGGCACCCATGCCTGCTTTTTTGTGGCCCCAGACCGGAAATAGGCCCCTTCGTGTTGCGGAGAAAAGGGGAAAACTACCCGGCATGTGATATATCGAAGGCCGCCGAAGAGAACGCCGCGAGCCGCCGCCCTCTCCGGGAGAGATCGCGCAGCTTTCGTCGCGTTGTCCGCGGTCGAGTTGAGAGGGAACGATTATGCGCGATTTCTTATCGCGGGTAGTTTCGTCAATTGTGAACGAATTTTCACAATTCTTGCGGGAGGAGATTTCTGGGACAATAGACTTTATCCCAAAATACATTACTAGTAGTCGATGGCAAGTGTTGCAGGGTCCCTTTAAACCCGGCAGCAGTTTTTTCAATTTTTGTCTTCTAAATCACAAATGCTTTCACGACGTACTCAACAAACGGATCCAGTTCTTAGAATAGGGGGCCGCACACTACCTCAGCCAGAAATTACTGCTCTATGCCCATCAGATAATTTGTAAACTCGCTCACAAAATTTTTTTCTCTCTTTCCCGGTGTTGGCGCTCTTCGACCGCTAGAATTACGCGATTACAGCTGCGTAGCGGCTATTGGTCGGCTTCCTTTCAGTTCCAGCAATAAACGGATCCGGTAGCCACTTAAAAGCAATCGCCGCTAAAGCAAAGTGGAAACGGAAAGCGTATCTGCTAAGACGGGAAAAATCACGCAGTGCCGGTCCATGCCGCGCTATCTATAACTTCCACGATGCTTCCAGACCCGCAGGAAAGGGTGAGAGCGTTTATGAATAGTGTTGCAGAGTCCTTTAACACAACGAATTCAGGCCCGGAAACGCGTCACTTTTAAATGCAGAGCATTTCTTTAACTCGCACTGTCACCCGTCGTCCCTCGGCGTTGTCCGCTCTCAACAACATGTGCGGGCGCGCATGCGCGTGCTCCGGCGCTGAAAGAGGCGTTGCAGCAGCAGGTGCTACCTCCTCTCCCTCTACTGCGCGCGCTAAGGCAGCGGCGAAGCGTCAGCGTCGAGCGGCCGATCCCGAGCGTCGAGAACGAGAGGCCGCCGCCAGTCGTCAGCGTCGAGCTGCGGATCCATCGAATCGAGAGCGAGACACGGCTTCGAAACGTCAGCGGCGAGCGGCGGACCCCGCGTTACGAGAATGAGATGCCGCGGTCGGCCTTGTTGACATAGTCCACGACGTACGCCGCGCACGCGTAGTGGTCAAGGATGATCTGCAGGTCCATGCTGGAGTCGAGAACCCTTCCGATCCACGGGTTGAACGCCGTCACGCGCTTCTCGGCGGGGGTCCTCGCGTGAAGCACGCACGGACGCAATGCGCCAGCCCGCAGAATCTCCGAGTACTCTTCCCCGGACCGCACGTCGAAGGCGCGCAGGAACTCGTCCAAGCTCGCAAACTCCCCGTGCTCCAACGCCTCGTGTATTTCGTCGTACTTGGCCTTCAAGCGCCGTCGACGCACCCGTACGACAACAACAACTACAACTACCACCGCCAACTACCACAACCTACGCCACGTGACCACCCACAATTCTCTGCATTTACTCGTGTCCCTCGCGCGGGGGCATTTTTTTTTGTTCGCACACCAATCAAGAAAAAAAAAATACGCCCCAAGAGTTTTTTCTTTTTTTTTTTGCGACAGTTTGCCTTACGGCATAACAGTTATATATTTATTTATTCATAGAAACCTTACAGGCCCTACTGGAGGGCATGGAGTAAGGGGGGCGTGTGAAACGCAATAAGAATACAAAGCATAAATTGAAGACAGGAACATCGTAACAACAAATTGTAAATGCATTATACATATTTTGCAAGAACAAGGCGATCACTTTTTCACCGTACATGAACACTTGTGGCCTACAATTTGTGAGAAAAAAACACACATACACAACATACACGAAAATCCTGGTAATGGGTGTTACACAAAATATTTTAACAGCATTAAATTGTGTAATGCAGGAGTAGCTGACGGCGAAATGTTTCGGGGTTAGATATGGTGGCAATGTTATCAGGCAGATCATTCCAAAGGCGGATGACACGAGGCAGTGCGGATGAATTGAATGCATTGGTTTTACCGTATATGCGCATGAAACTGGACTGATTATGCAATCTGCGTGAAAAACAATGTGGTATTTGAAGTGGTAGCCGGGTTCGTTTATGGGTGAAAATATATTTGTGGAAAAGGCACAAAGCAGCAATATTACGGCGACTGTCTAATGGAGGAAGTTGCAGGTCTATTTTTATTTGTGTTACGCAGAATTGATAGTGTAGTTACGTTATATGAACCGGGCTGCTCTATTCTGTACCATTTCTATCATATTTATTACGTAATTCTGGTGAGGCGACCAGATTGGCGAGCAAATTCTAATTGTGGCAGGATGAATGTTTGAAAGGCGAGTTTACGAATGTTAGTAGGTGAATTTCGCAAGTTGCGACGTAGATAACCCAGCGAACGGGATGCTTTGGCGCATAAAGACGTGATATGAGGGACCCATGAAAGATCGGCTGAAAGAAGAACACCAAGGTACTTGTACGAAAAGGTATGGGAAAGCACAGTGTTGTTTAAGTGATAAGAAAATTCCGAATTTACATGTTTACGGCTGAAGCACATTACCACGCACTTGGTAAAGTTTAATGTCATGAGCCATTTGGAGCACCAATTACAAAGAAGGTTAAGATCTGCTTGGAGTGCTAAGTGATCATCAGTAGTGTAAATGGGACGGTAAATAATACAGTCATCTGCAAAAAGTCGCATGCAAGAAGTTATTTGGGTCGGTAAGTCGTTAATGTAGATTAAGAAGAGTAAGGGCCCAAGGACGCTGCCTTGCGGCACACCGGAACTGACAGAAGAAAGTGGGGAAGAAAAATTGTTAACAACTGTGAACTGTTGCCGAAAAGAAAGGAAGTTTCGAATCCAGGATAATGTTAAAGAGTCAAGTCGTAGAGCAGATAATTTAGAGATTAAGCGACAGTGGGGCACGCGGTCAAATGCTTTGGAAAAGTCAAGAAAGATACAGTCAGTTTCACATTGGTTTCACGCAGAAACGTCAGCAGAAGCCGGTACTGAGGGCCCTATATCCACCGCTGTAGAGAGTTGATTTGTCAACATGCTCGAGAGCTGCTTTGAGATTGCGTAAAGTAGCCACATCCTTTTTCTGGAGCCATTTGTCAAATAAAGTGGGCAAGCATATTTTGGCTCACCTCCCCAAATTAACCAAAAATCATAATTATGTCAAATGCCAACGCATTTACCCGTTCCGAAGTCGGCGGCGAGCGAAAAACGCGCGATTATGCACGAGGGTGGTCACAACTTTGAGAGTGTTGAAAGGAAGTGGTATTTTTATGCGTTCCGTATTCCTAACCAACACGCGCTTCGAGCGACATAAATATTGTCGGAAATATGAATTTTGTGCGCCATGTACTTTCATGTCTGGTCGCTTATATTCTGTTACGCCGCGGTCTACTGCCCCTGACGCGTCATCATCTCGGGTGCAAGACTCGTAAGGAAACGCAACTGCCTTGATTTCTAAGCCTTGCGAGCACAGTTTTTTTCGCATTTCTGACTAAAATAATCTCATCGGATGTTTATTATTGAACAGCGGAGCTGTTGTACAGGCCGTAAGTTCGCCGTTGCAGGAAATATTACCAACAAAATGGCGAGCGCTCGTGAGCGCGTGTTTCGCGGCGACCGCAGAGTCCCCGGCTCGCGCAATGGCTTTAGCAAAAAAAAAAAAAAAACTCCAGAACTGTCTTTAAGTGATACCGCGCATGTAAAAAAAAAGAGCTCCAGAGATAATTCTAAAGAGGAAAAGATACCCTGCTTGGGAGAGGTCACCGCAGCCACCGCATTCTCTAGAAGCCATAATGGATAATTGGAGACATGGCTACGAGTGTGCCACTCCTTTCCGAGACGACTTGCAAATCAAGCCAACGCAGTCTCGAGTTGACGACGAAGAGCTGGTGGAAGTCTACAAGGATGAAGATGACTCTGCATCCAACAGTCGCCACGAAGAAGACGACGGCCTTTACGATGCATATGACGACAATTACTATAGCCCCACAACTATGCAAACAAGCAATGATACTGAAACGTAACTATGTGTCCGGCAATGCTTACCTACAACGGCTTCGCCATTGCAATCTTGCGCGTGAGTGCAAGATTGCCTGAATTTGTTTAATATTGATTTTTTTTTTGCGTAACATTTTTTTACGTCGACTCAATTGAGATTGATGACAGCGTTGTTTTCTCTCATCTCTCCTAGCCCAACATTCAATGTCTAAAGCGCGTCATGCAGCTGAGGCCAATATTCGTAGGTTCCATCGGAGGCAATGGACGTCATCCAGCATGAAGGCGCAATGCTATAGTTAAAAAAGCGTTAAAAAAGAGGGTAAAATGCAGGTGGTCAAATGAACCCGATGAACGGCGTGACCTGAAGAAACCTTGTGAACCCGGCACTTAAAACATGATCACTTTTCCTTCATGCTTTCATTATCTAATAAATGTGTCTGATGTTTGAGATGTTTATTGAGGCAGAACCTCAATTTTGGCGCATCTGCTGATACAACCACCTCTCTTATAAGTGCACCGGCTGTTAGCTTTACCGGCTACATTAGTGTCTCGCATAAATATATATGCACAAGCTTTGTGCCAAAAACACCCATCCACACCCGTCTCCTTCGATCCGAAGCAGCTCTCCGGTCCGCTAATTTAAACCAGAACTGCGCGGGAACGGGCGGTCAGCTATTCTGTAACGGATATATTGCCTCTCGACAGCCAGGAATGATAGCGCCTGGAAGTCAGGGGAGAGGATGATACAGTCCTCTGACGCTGCACTCTCAATTCAGCGAGTGGCTTCATTAAGCTTCGCGAGGAGGCCAGCGGGTTAGCTGTCTTGCACGGAGGACGGCCGGAGGCGGCAACGGTGGCTGAGGCGCGTTGCCCTATTCTCATTTCCAGCGTATCCATTGACGACCCGAGAGGAATGCGTGGCGTGTGCTTTCCGTAACCGAGGTTATGAAGTGGCGGAGTGTGTACGTGCAGTTTAATTAGCGCGATCGTATCGCTCCGGTCTGGCGTACTTCAGACATTCTTGTGACATATACGCCGGGGTCATCGACTTTCCGAAGATTTTTTTTTTTTTTTTTGCAAATTTAGCACAGTACTGTCGCAGGCGGTCACATGAAATGGCGAAGCTGTCCTGTCCATGGACGTTCGTAAGAAAGAGGGGTAGGGTGAATGGGTCTTTGGTCTAAGCTAAACCCTTCGAACCGACTTTTGGGCAGTGAAGAAGCAGTAAAGAGGCGCTGCTTAGACCCATTCCTTAACCGTTTGAATGGTCTTGTGTTTGAAATAAGTCGATTCTCTGCTTTTGTAGAGGAAGGTGATATGGAAGGCCTTGGCCGCGAAGCTTTTGTTCTTAATTGAAATCGGTAGTCCTTAAAAAACAAAGTGGGGTCTCTTTTAGCAATTCTGTTTCTGAATGTGGATAACTATTGCAGCTCCTTGCCTTGCCTTCTACAAGAACGATATATCTTGGTGATGGTTGGAATCCAGGTTTAGAATGCTCAGCAAAGCAACAGGAGCGATTGCGGTGCTAAAGAGGAAGATGGCGAAGGTCCAAGCATACTAACCTCAACAATGGAGCTCATACAGTGGGATGTGAGGCCCAATGGATGTGAGGAAGTATCTGGCCCAACCATGCTTTGCCCCAATGAAGAGGATTTGTTGTACGGCGGGAATTCAGCGAGACGAAGCAGTAGTTATTCGCCCGTTGGGCAGCGTTAAAGTGCTTCTTTATGCTTGCTTGTTGATTCAAAAGTCTGCACTTTTAATTTTTGCCCTTTTTGTGTTTGCAGATCCCCAGCTCTCTGGAGGTTTCTTGTAGTTCCAATCAGGGAACAGTTGTTTTTGGTTTTTAATTGGAAAATTACAATATACCAAAGTCTTACTAATTCGACTTTCAAGGCTCGGCATCTCAGTTCGAATTAATGGAAGTTCGAAATCATGAAAGTGAACAATAACAGCCGTACACTGCAATTGGGAAGCAGTGCGTCATGACAACACTTTGATGCTTGCAAAAAGGTTGTGATTGCGCGCTGCCTTTTGTTCCTAAAGGCGACCGTCAGCACTTTTTCCTCTAACAAATGTATGTAGCGGAAGGCCTCATGTTCGCCTTCTCGAAAACTGAAAAAGAGACGGGCGGCATTCCGTCCGGCCATGACCCCTGCGCGAACATCCGCACTATGCTTTGACCTCGTCCACCTTGTCGTCATTTGCAGCGACGGGTTTTGCGCTTCTGACCTGCCATATGATGCCCTCATCTGTTAGCCCACCACGCACATCACTGTACTCGCTTGCTCGTCGACGTTGTCTGCACCGAATGCGTCTTCCGAAATCTCTGCGATCTGGGATTTAGAGCGGTTTTACCCTATTTTGCCTTCTTCGTTCTACGCGGACTTGTGTGTAGGCACAAGGTGCGTTTCTCCGGCCCTGTGCCAGGCAATAAGGCGCCGACACAGTGGCGCGTAGTTCGAATTATACGTGCCGGGTCCAAGTCGCGTTCGAATTAACGGGCTTCTTTATACGTAGACTTCTATGGAGATTTGCCCGGACCAAATCGTAGAGTTTGAATTATCCATAAATTGGAATTATTGAAATTTGAATAAGCGAGATTTCACTGCAGTACACTATTGGTGCTTATAAACGCTCACTTGAGCACTGACAAAACCTAATCTTATCAGACAGCCATGTAAGAACATGAGCGTTTGGTTACGTAGTTTAAGATATCCAAAGCCCCCCCCCCCCCCCCCCCTATGTTCACGTAGGTGCTGTTGAACTCCCACAGATGACACGAACCCTGGTCATAAATAGGCTGGCTACATTAAAGCTAATAAAGCACCCCTTTTTTTTCTCGACACATTTTATGTGCTGTATTGTACGAGCTAGAACCGCTAAATAAACATCATGTATTGTACCACGAATACGAATATCTCAAGCTTTTTTTCTTCTCAACATGTTGCGCAACGTACCAACACCGAAGCATGCTCTAGGTGGAGAAGGATATTGAACTTTTCAGGCTACGGAAAACAACGTTACAGAATATTCTATAGCTCAGAGAACGATTTTGTCATTCTCAATAGTCTTTACGACAGCCAGGCGACCCGTCTATTCACGGTGTGAGATTAACAGTGTCGTCCGTGTCAAATCGTATACAGCAAACATGACATTTACTAACGCAATTGAACGCGTTCTTTTTTTAAATTATGTTTTCAACTGAAACCAGTATGAAGCGCGGGCAAATAAATTTCAGGCAATACGAAAGTTAACGTTAAGCAATATCATGAAGCGCCAGGACTTCATCTGCTGGTATCTCTCTCTCTCTCTCTCTCTCTCTCTCTCTCTCTCTCTTCCTTTCTTTGTTTCTTATCCTGTCTTTTCATTTTTTCCTTTCTTTCTTACTTTCTCTCTTTCTTCTTGTTTCTCTTTAGTTATTTATTTATTTCTTCCGTTTTTCTTTGTTTCTTCATTTCCTTCGGTCTTTCTTTTTCTTCCTTTTTCTTTCTTTGTTTGTTTGTTCTCTCTTTTTTCGTTCTCTCTTTCTTTTTTGTCTTTTTCTTCCTGTGCTCGTTTGAATACAAGTTTATCCATCTTGCTGAGCACGAGGTCGCGGGTTCAATTCCCGGCCGCGGCGGCCGCTTTTCTGATGGAGGCGAAAAGCAAAAACGCCCGTGTGTACGAGATTTCGGCGCACGTTAAAGATCCCCAGGTGGCCAAAATTAATCCGGAGCCCTCCACTACGGCGCGCCTCATCGCCTGCGTTGCGTCGGCGCGTTAAACAGCAAAATCAATCAAATCAAATCAAGTTTATCCAATAAATCTTTCTTTTTCTTTTAACGCACCCTTTGAGCTGGGACATGCTTCACTGTGTGTCCGCCACTATCTTCGTCTCCACATCACGTTCCCTCGAATGGGGAGCACAAAAGCGGCGCCGCGCGACGCGACGACTTCTCGGGCGTATCTTCCGGCGCCAGATTGTCAGCGTCGCTTTCTTCTCCGCCGAGTTAACTTCATCCCGCGTCCAGCTCGACGAATGAACGAAGCTTCTTCATCCGCAGAATAAACAGCGCCCCTCGCATCTTCTCGCCGCGGCGTTGGCGTGCCCTGCCGTGAGAGCCTGCAGTGATCAATCTTCGGTCCCACAGGCACGCGGTCCCAAAGTAGATACGCTTGATCGATGGAACTGCGAGGCCCGTATACCCTAATTCTATAACTCCCTCCTCCTCCTCCTCCTCCCATAGCGCTCGCGCTCGCAGGTTGCAACAAGGCCCGAAGAGTGAGTTTATGCGGAGTTGAGACTTGTTGAAGAGTGGCATCACATTTTCTTGCATTCAAAACGTGTCTTGCCACTTCTTTTCCTTGGTGCCCCGAGCTCGTGACCACCCTGCGGTCATCGGTCAGAGTTAGGGGTTATTGCCCCGCTGTATGACGCAATTTCTCATGCCTTGCGCCGCAAATTACAGTCGGTGTGAGGCAACCGCGCAGAGTTTACCTTCTCATGAAGGGATAGTGAGAACGCTCCTTAGGGGATGAGCCCGAGTGGAATCCCTGATTACTATTCTCGGCCCCACGTCGGGTACCGGTCAAAGCAGGTGAAAGGCAGCGTGTTGGGCACTTCATGTACATTTAATTACGCAAGTTTCGCTATGGTATCACGGAAAATGTTGGGAGAATTCCGTTGTGGCGCGTTATTTTCGCAGTTGAGAGCCAAGCCGGACGTACTCCGTTCCGACCCCCCCAATAATAATTTAAACAAAGTAAAAAAAAAAGTTTCCAACTTTATTGCAATAAAATTTAGTTCAACTAAAACTGCAAACTCTGGCGCTTTAAAAATTGACACTGGAGTAAAGTAAATCTGCGTTTTTTATTTTTTTGTGCCGCATCTCTTTCTAGCCGCAACTGAGTTTTATGTGGATATTTTGCACCACTTGATAGTTTTCCTTATTACCCGCTCCCATTCCTGCGCCTTGCTGCTCCGTCTTTTCTGTATACTTTCAACAGCGTAGGAAGAGTGACGCTTTCAGTATTTGCTCGTTTTGCTGCTCCCTTGTGCACCTGCGCGCCCATCACTATACGATGCAATTACGCATAACTACTGCTGCGATTACGAAAAACTGTGGGGACAACATAATCATGACCGTAATGCGTGGACAACCATACACTCGTATACGAATGACAGATCCTGCAGTACCCAGCACATGCGAGTTTAAGAGGTATATCGTATTTCGCATGTGAGCCCGCCACTTCTCTATTTTGAACTTATTCACGGCGCTCCCATGTGTAGCTTCGGCGTGTTATACGTAATATTGATGCAAACATTTGCGTGATTTGAGTCTCATAATTTGTGTTCAAAGCTTATTTTTAGGAACCCGACGTTAAATACAGCCTTCTCAAATTTTCGCGTCTGTGTGCGTCATTACCGTCTTTTACTCATTTTATGCTGCTTTAAGTGCGGCCTTCTGCATGAGCGACGGCACTAATCAGTAGGAGGAGGATTGAACCTTGAACCTTTATTCCTTGAATAGGGTATTAGGACACACATGTGCGTAAATGTATAAGAAATAGACGAGATGGCGCTGTCGTCATAAAAACTACAATTTCCAGGAGAGTAAAACGAACCGAAGCAATAGACGTATCGTAGGGACACGAAGCAGCCTACATAGGGATAACAAGGTAGAGACAAGTGGAGGATTCGGGCCACAGGAACGACGTTCTGGTCTGCTACTGTGCCCTTTGGGAGGCAGCCCATGCATTGATTATGAATGGTTAGGGGCCTCTAAGGCAGACAGTGAGGTACGCAACCACCAATCATCTGAGAATATCTTCGCAGCACGCAAGATACAGTTCCGTTTGAACTGCAGCCTGGGTGGCAACGGCAGGCTTTTATTTATTCGCAAAAACTTTGTGATAAGGTCGTTATCGAAACTGGATTCTTCGAAGTAACTACGTCGGGGAAACAATACAATTCTAGGCGCTGCCTTTGGTGTTTGTCGTATAGGTTGTTTCGCGTTCAACACGGGGGTGCTGTCGGCTTTGAAGAGACTGGGACATTGCCACTACTATTTGAGCAGTTTCAAATTTCCGCTGCATTTTCCGGTAGCTCTGCATAACTGTGCCACGATTTGGCCCCAACTCTTGGGGCACACAACTTTTGTGTTGGACGCGCAGCCGCTTTCGTCGCGCCGCATGCCATTGCCACACCTTCATGCCTCAGCTATAACCCCACCGCAACCACCTAGTAGATTAAACTTCCACGATTCGGACGTGAATCGTAAACAGATATTTGTTGGCAAACAACATAGCCCAAAGGTATCTAATAGGGTGCGGTGAGTATAGCAAACTGAGAATATGGGATTGAGACTTTAAAAGAGTAGCTACCGTGAGAGAGAGAAAGAGAGAGAGAGAGAGAGAGAGAGAGAGAGAGAGAGAGAGAGAGAGAGAGAGAGAGAGAGAGAGAGAGAGAGAGAGAGAGAGAGAGAGAGAAGGCTCTTTATTAGAAGAGAAAGCCGAGATCTTTGCCGGAATTGCGACACCGACATGCTACTCGGGGGGGGGGAAGGGGGAGGGGGAAAGAAAAGTGCCCATAGATTACAGGGCAGAAGAAAGAAGAAGAGAAGAAATAAAATAAGACAGAAAAAATAAAAAATGACGTTCAGTTTGTGAGTAGTGGGATTAAAAAGTCTGTCTTCTAAACTCTAAATCACTGCAATCACACCAATCTCATCCAGATAGTCTAACAGCGCCTCCAGTACTTTGCGTTGAGCTGGTGGAGATGGCCATGGACCAAGAACTTTCAATGTCATTGGTCCTGGGCTGAGGCGCTCTAGTTTATGCACAAGACTGCACCTTGCGTGTATGTATGCGGAAAATTCTAGCATTCAGCATGCATACTAAACAGTACCGTATTGTCTCGAACATGACCACTCCACAGCTAGCGAACACAGAAAAAAACAAACAGCTTTAATCATGATCGCTCTTCTCAAAAGTAATAAAAACTTTTGAGCTATCGTAAATACCTCGAGCTGTCCGCGCTGAGCATTCCATCGGTAAATGTACAGCTTAAAAAATCCCGGGCCACCTCCACTAACGTTAAACCTGTGGAGGGGCGAAGCGAGCAGTGTATAAGTGTATTCAAAGATTGTAAGTCTCTATTTTGCCACACGGCGCGCGCCGATTGGGCTCCGGAGAAACGCCGCTAGGACGAGCAATCGCGCGCTTGCTGAGGCGGTGGCGCCCTCTCTTGCGTTGAACCGGATTTAAGAAATTAAATGAGAGGCAGACTAGTCGTCAGTAGTCTTCGTGTCACACGCCGTAGAATGCCAAGAACTCGGCATTACATGAGAAAACCTGGCATTTGAAACCAATTTGGAGACGGAATTCGACAAATTTCCGTTAATGATGCAATAAAATCCCGATTATTCCTGCAATTTAAATTCGTTTAGGTCTAGTTAGTTTATTTCTAATCGCTTTTATTTATTATACACCTGTTTTTTTTACTATCGTTTATAACTTGATTTACGGTGTCGTCTTGAAACGACGACGACGACAGGAGACGCCTCCATCGCCAACTCTAAGATGCGTCGCCCATAAAAGGGGATTAGAATACAAATATTAGATATCAAATGACTCTACCATTGTAGCAAAATGACATATCCAATTTATAACCGTAAATTGTGGACAGCGTACAATAAAAACAGGACAGCAAGCTTTTTTAACGGGAGCTAAAATTTAAAACACGAAGTTTACAGCTATTAAAAAGTTCCTAATCACCTACCGTTATCCACGAGCAAGAAGAATGCGAATACTTTGAACCAAACAATAATTAAGAGGCACCGCAGAACTGTGGATTATGAATAGAGCCGAATAGCGTTTCAAATGCAAGGAGGGAAGTGAAAATAGCAACGCACGGAAGAGGAGACCTGCTTTGGTTTTAACAGGAACCATTCAAGTTTACATCGCAAACCATAAATAACAAAGCACGAATTAAAATCCGCGAATAGCCAGCACCGGCAAACAATTAGCCGCGTATCCGCTGCCTTCGCTGCAAACGTCGCCGAAAGACGCCGTCCCTGTTACGTAACTCTCTCTCCCCTCCTTTACCCCTACTTTCACGTTCTGCCGCTCCAGTTACGCTACTACCGATGCTAACATAAAGTTCATTTTTCCCCCATTCGCCCTGCTGGCACGCCCTCTGTAGGGACCTTTTGTTACTGTTGGGCTGGGGGTGCCGCTGCCAACCACACAAACAAGATTCTCTGACGCCATAGAAAAATAGCCCGAAAGTGGCGGCGGAGTCGCCACTGGTTCAACTGTTTTCCTAATACAGTAAAAGCTCGTTAATTCAAACTCGGTTAATTCGAATTTCTGGTTAATTCGAACTCACGCCCTGGTCCCGGCACAGCCCTGTATATTTCAATGGGGGAAAACTTTCGGTAATTCGAACGGTGCATGCTATTATTATTTACGAAACGTTTTTTGCGGAATCGCCTGCCTCAAACGTGTAGTAGCGCCTAATTCAAAATAACGAGTCCAGAGTTGGCTTCTGTGGGATTCTACTTCCGGCTTCCGAGCGGAGCGGTCGCAGAATGTCAGGCTCCGCCTAAGGAGTGGTTTTGGCGAGCCCTTCGGCCCGCGGTAATAGGTCTGCTATTTCTTCAAATGATACCCAGGATTATGAAGTTATGCTGCCTCATCTACCATCTGGACCATCTGCCCTCAACACAATTTTTTTTGCACGAAGACGTCAAAGCAAGACCGCACAAGGTTGAAGATTTCCGCGATACGCTGGTTCGTTTGGCTTTGCTCCCCGAGGTTATCTCGTTGGGGTATATCAGATGAACCATGTGTAGGCGGTTACGTTCAAGGATGCGGAAGGTACGAAAAAGTTGGTGGCCGCCGGGGAACTACTAGTGAAGGACCATCTGTGCCTCGTCATCGACCTGAGGAACCAGGAGGTGGGCTTAAAGGTCCACTGGGTGCTCCACCACGTCCCCGACGACGAAGTTCGGGCCGCCCTAGGGCCTTACTGAAAGGTAACTGACGTGGCTAGGGTCCGGTGGCGTGTGCAAGGATGCAACCCTCAGTCGTCGACAACACGCCTGGTCACCCTCAGGTTGAGAGCGGGAGTCACCGTCGACGACATTCCGCACCAAGTACGGGTCGCCGTAGAGCAAGCCCTGGACGTCGTGCCCTGGCGAGCGCTCTTCTGCCTGCGTTGCCATCGGAGTGGACACATCAGGCGAGAGTGTAGAGTGCCACGCTGCGCTCTTTGACGTCGCTTCGGCCACGACGAGAGTCAGTGTGTGCCTTACTGCGCTAATGTAGCCGGCTCACCGCAGGACACGGCGACGGCATCGTTCGTCATAGACGAAGCCGAGGCTGAGGATGCCGCAAGAGGTGGGGACAACGATGGGGACTTCCCCGGCGGAAGACGGCAGTCATGCTGAGATAGCGCCTCCCAAGGAGAAGATGGACGAAACGACAAATGCGTTGAAGGAGGCGGAAATGAAGGACGACGAGCAGTGGGACGAGACAATGGAAAGCGAGGACATGGAAGATGAGGGGGCGACAGGTTCGGGTGCGGATACGAGCAAGCGGTCTTGGAAGCTCACCAGGGACAACACGCAGAGCGCAAGTTCTGCGAGTTCCGAGGAGCCACCACTGAAGGCGACCACACAGGTCCGGCGGCCTTCGACCAAAACGAGGCCGAGTGTGAAATCGGAATGACACAATGGCAAGGCGTCACCCACTTAGTTCAGCACGAAGAGAATGGTGGACGGGGCGCGGGCGTGCACGACGCCAGCAGGGATGTATGTGGTGTAAGTGGTCGGACAGCGGCGATCAGAGGCAGTGGGGGGGGGGGGGGGGGGGGGGGGGGGGGGGGGGGGGGGGGGGGGGGATAGGTGGCAGAGGGAACCGCTTCGATTTGTGTGCGAAGACGGAGGCGACCCCAGCAGCAGGAAAACGACCTGAGTGAGATGTCGAAAGGCAACTTTGTGTTTCTTCTTCTCTCATTTTGCTTTTCACTTACAATTTTAAATGATAGTTCTCAAAAAACCATTGAGAATTGCAACTTTGAACGTACGAGGCCTTGCGGAAAGGCGCAAGCAATACAACTTAGTAGGTTACTAAATGAAAAAGAAATAGACATCCTGGCTGTACAGGAAACAAAAATTGAGAGTGAAGAGCGAACCGATTTGATGGTGCGCCCTTTCGCAAACGGGTATTCGCCCCGAGCTCGAACACAGTCGGCCCCTGGCGGCGGCGGGACGAACCGCTCCTAGTGTGGATGGCGCTCTCGCGTCGTCTGCTTTTTCACGTTGCGTGCGGCGCAAGACGCGTGCTGCGCACGACAAAACAGCCAATATGTGTGCTCGTTTGGCAGTAAGCAATGACATAGTTACCTCTGCTTGCGCATTTCCTCTAGAAACGCAATAATCAGCGGCCGTTGCGGGTTAATGCGCTGGTTTAATTTCCACGAAACATCTTCGCCGCGCGCTTGAGTGTGAAAACGTGTTGTAAACATTGCTTCCACACATTGCACTTTTCTTATTGTTGAGTGCAGTGGTCTGCCGTTTCGGGAACGTCGAAGGGTGCTTTTTGAAGGTGGCGTGGTGATTATTTAAAGGATAAAAGTTTAGTACGCGAAACGGGTACTAGATGCGACAAATCCTGTGCATACGCGTGCAAATTCCACGCCCTTGTAAAATTGCGCTGTGTCCTTATAGAAAGAAGAAACGAACAAAAACATTTACACTGCACACGACCCGTGCGCTATCGCCCATACATTACCGGACACGTATTTTACACCCGCAAGCGCCTGTGTGATAGTGTCCTTCCCGTACCTTTTTTAAAATAAATACCATTTTTGGACAGTCGTTGTTCATTACTACGGAGGAGGAATAAACATTTATTCAACTGTATGGAGTCGCTAACTTTACGTATTATTTAAAATACGTTTCTATGGATGCGCAAGAGTATTTAGGGGGGATTTTTCGGTAAAATTAAGCAGTTGTGAGTTTGCGTCTGTCATGTGGCATTTCGTGTGTCATTTTCATATATAGCGGCGGCGCTTTTCTGATGGAGGCGAAAAGCAAAACGCCCGTGTGTACTAGATTTCGGCGCACGTTAAAGATCCCCAGGTGGTCAAAATTAATCCGGAGCCCTCCACTACGGCGCTCCTCATCGCCTGCGTTGCGTCGGCGCGTTAAACCCTACAATCAATCAATCAATCAATCAATCAATCAATCAATCAATCAATCAATCAATCAATCAATCAATCAATCAATCAATCAATCAATCAATCAATCAATCAATCAATCAATCAATCAATCAACAATCAATCAATCAATCAATCAATCATTTTCATATATATCATTTTCAATCAGACATGAATCACCTTGTCCAGAAACGTGTCTCACGATTGCCTAATGCCTAATATGGTCACGTCTTAACCTCTTAAAGTGGACCTAAGTTTAAAGAAAGTGGAGAAGACGCGTAATATAATGCACGTTGTTGCCCACATGTGTGAGGAGTGTGTGCCATGACTCGCTGTATTTTTTTTTAATTTTTTCCAACGATGCTTGCTTTCAATATAATTTTGAAAAAGGCGAGCCAATATTCCTGGACAATCTCGGACCAAAGGGGGGTTAATCAGTTTTGAAAATACGTGTTAAAGTACTGCTTTTTCACCGCTACAGAACACGACGCCTAGTGTAGTTTCGATTGTGAGTAAAACTGATAACCGTAGTTTGGCTTTTCGCGTTACATGCATTCTCTTCTCGCTGCTCTTGCACGTTGTCCCCCCCCCCCCCCCCTTCTCGAAAAAAAAAACGAAATGCACAGAATTTTATTTTTTAACCAATCCTCAAGAATTAAATGCCAAGACAAAGGCGATATTCAGTTTACAAAACAAAGTAGTTACCGGAACCCATTGAGCTGATTCGCAACGAGAAATAAAAAGGAAATGTTTTACTAAATCTGCAACAGCGCAACTTCATTTATTGCCATCTCTAGGGTTCGTAAGCGACCTTATACGCAAGAATACAAACACATCTCGCTGTTGCAGGCAACTGTAAGATTTTAAAAGGAACGCAAATGGTCAACAGAGCACCGTAACAGAAAATTTGTGCTCACTGTGAGGTCCCAGAAGGTTGGTTTGCACACTGTAAACCTGCTTGTCACTTTGCGAAAACCTAGCTAAACATGAGATGTTGATTGTACTGCGTGCGTGGACAATTCAATTCGCAAGTTCGGTTGCGACGAAAGCCGTAAATAAGTGATCCGAAACCGTTATTCATCAAACCTTCCTATAGAGTCGCTAAATTTCATTTAAAAGACCCGTTAGAGCGGTTACATTTATATCTCTGCGCTGATCAAAATTCAGTAATTTTATGTTGCCTTTCGAACACACAAAAATATCGTAAGCTCTTAGAAAGAATTTCGTGGCAGTTAAGTAGTGTTACCATTTCACGGCATCCCACAAATGCAAGAATGCGTCATGCTACCAGTGAAAGCGATTGAGATTGCCGTTGTAAACTGAATTTCATAGATCGAGGCTTCCTGATATGTTCCTATTTATGCTTTTATTGAAGGCTCAAAGACATAGTCTGGAAAGATCGAGCTTGCTACGAGCCACAGCGTACAAGTTCATTGTCACAATTACGGCCATTCTGAGATTCCCGATGAGTCGTCGCTTTTTTTGGCGTAGAAAACTGACTGCCGCTTCGATGCTCTATATTGAACGTTGAGGAACCGAACTACAGCGTACCACTATTTTTTGCACCTTTCGAGCGCACATACGGCGAGAAAAAAGGCACGAAGCGCGCCCACAGTGTGCATTCTTACGGGCCGCTCAGCGGAGCATCCACACTAGCAGCGCGACGCTGTCGCCACCTACATGTCGAGCTCGCGGCGATTAGTGTCTGTGTTAGCCATGCGCTTCGGACGTCTGATGGTTGTTGTTTGTTTGTTAAGAATGCAGTAGGAATTGAAAGAGGGAAATTTATTAGATGCGACTGCATCTCATTCACTTGCCTTGTCCCTGCATCCGGCGTCGTCGGCGTCCGCCCCTCTCCCATTCTCCTCGACGTGCGAGCTGCGCTCTCCGCCGCTCACCCCCTTTCCTCTCCTATAGCGAACACACTCTCGCGAGGGGCATTGGATTGGATTGGATTGGATTGGATTGGCTTGGCTTGGCTTTGCTTGGCTTGGCTTTGCTTGGCTTGGCTTGGCTTGGCTTGGCTTTGCTTGGCTTGGCTTGGCTTGAATGGGATTGGATTTGGATTGGATTGGATTAGATTAAAGTGGATTGTGTTGGATTGTGTTGCGTCATAGCCGCGGCAGACGCACTGGCGCCGGCGCGTCCCCTCACCGTTATGCTCGCTATAAAACGCGGTGCCTGCGCCGCTCCGCTCCATTGTTCCAGCGCCGTTCCTCCGCTGTCCAACGCTGCAACGTGAACCCCCTATGCGTCGCATCTACACAGGGGTTCCGCGAGGGGAGGTGGGAGTTTTTCTTGTGAATCTGGTCGTCAAGTGACGTGCGAAATGTCTTATTGTGGGATCCAGTTTTTTGTTATATGCATGTACGCCCCGAATAAGGTGAATGCAAGAAAAGTGTTTTTTGAAACGATAGCGAGCAAATTGCAGAACAAAGACAACGTTGTTCTGCTCGGCGATTTTAACTGCGTCTGCGCGCGAGAAGACAAAGCAGGATTAACGCGGAACAGGCAACCGAGTGCGCAACTACTTCATAACATACTGGATGAGCATGATTTAACAGATGTGGCTCACTGCGCAGCAAAGGCAGACGCCCTGCGATACCCGCATTTCCAGGGAGCCAGCCATGCCCGCTGGACAGAATTTACGTTTCCCATGGATTAGCGCCGTCGGGTAAAAACTACGCGGTTGATTATGTTGCTTTCAGCGACCATTGTTTGGTCTTTTTCTTTTGTTAGGAGGGAGGAGAGAAGGTTATAAACAAGTTTCACTGGAGTTTATGGAAATTCAATGCGAAAATATTAAAAGATGAGAAGTTTACTGAGGCGGCGAGAGAAAGTTTTGACGGGAACACAAGGCTGGGAAAAGAAAGCTGGGGAGAAGATGGGAGTTGTTTAAGCAAGAAAGCAAAATGTGTGCGATAGAGAGCGGGACAGTTTTGACTCGTTCAGAAAGAGAAGAAGAAACTAAGCTTCGAAATAATCTGAGGCAACTACTAATCCTTGGATGTGAAAGGCCGGGTGTGTTTATTGAAGGACATAGCACTGATAAAAAGCAAGCTCGAAGCTCTAGATAAAGAGCGATTTCAAGGAGCAACGGTGAGGGCGAGAGGAGAAAGGTTTCTGGCTGGGGAAACGCCTACTATAAGGGCTTTAAGTGACGAAAAGAAATACGCAAAAGGTAATGTAATTGAAGGAATTGTGTGGCAAGGAGAGCTGGCCCATGAGCAGGAGGTAATAAAGCGGGCATTCTTTGAGCATTATACCGAGCTTTTCAGCCCCGCGTCCCCGAGAATTCAGGATTTTAAAGACGATTTTTTTTCGCTAATGCCTCGTTTGGAAGATGATGTTAGACAAGAATTAGAAGAAGAACCCGTGTCATTGAGAGAAATCAAAAAGGCAATTTCAGATTTAAAAGAGTAAAACGCCAGGCCCTGATGGACTCAGCGCAGAATTTTATAAGCATTTTACTGACAGCGTAGCACCTTTCCTTTTCCATGTATTTGCGAGGGCGTACGAAACTGGTGTTTTGCCTCCGTTGTTCTCATGTACGCAGACTGTGCTAATACCGAAAGCTGACGATTGCTGTAAAAGGCAGTCGGTCACTGGCTATCGTGCAATAACGCTAGCTAACATTGACTACAAGATACCCATGAAAGTAATAGCACAAAGATTACAAAGAGTTTTTACAAGTGTTGTTGGACCACACCAGACGTGCGGAATCAAGGGTAGGAGCATAACTACAAATATTCATGTAGCCCGCACAGTACTGGAACTTGCGACCTGTATGGTCGCAAAGTTGCTATGCTCCAAATCGACTATGAGAAAGCGTTCGACAGAGTGTGCAAGATATATTGTTTTGTATTTTTGAACATATAAATGTTGGTAGTGCGGTCATAGAAGCAGTGCGCATGGCTATCGTGAATGCTTCACGCAGTTGGTAATTAATAAGGAGGTGACAGAAAGTATCCCAGTACTGTCTTCTGTCCGACAAGGGTGTCCGGCTTCACCCCTACGTTTTTGTATTTTCTTGGAGCCTTACTGTTTGACAGTCATCAACGATGATGAAATAACTGGATTTCATCTTCACTCAAGCGAAGTGAAGTTGTTAACGTACGCATATGATGTGTCGCTTTCTTGTGAAGATAAGCAAAGTATCACAGAAGTGATCAATGTAACTAAACAGTTTTGTAGGGTAACAGCAAGTGCAATGAACTGGACAAAATGTGAAGGTTTTGGCATGGTGGGTGGGAATCAACGCCGCGGATTTTTGCAAATGTCAGCTGGACGGTGATGCCGACGCGGTATCTAGGAGTACCGTTGGACAGCTATGCGAGTAGCAATGAGTACTGGGAAGCGGAAACAGAAAAAGTGCACGAGAAAGTGGCAAATTGGGAAGGGCGCGCGCTATCTGTATTTGCGCGCGCCACAGTGTGTAATATTTCTCTTCTCGCGAAACTGTGGTATGTGCTGCAAGCCATACACTGTTCCCGAACGCCAATGCAAAAGATACATCATGTTTTTTCTGTGTTTATTTGGTGTTCTACGTGGGAGCGCATGAGCCGAAGTAATCTTTGTTGGCCTGTAAGGCAAGGCGGTGTGGGATTGGCCCATGTTTTCGTAAGGCAGATTGTGAACCGTTTTTTGCTATTGCGGGACGTAAAACATCCATTCTTGAGGATTACGTACAAACTGCACTATCAAACTTAATTCCAGGCTTTATTGTGTCAACAAGCAATGAAACATATGTCGTTAAGGGTTACTGGAAAGAAGTGCTGCAATCTTTTAAATTTTTGTCCGTTAGATTTACCATGGAGTATTTGGCGAATGCATCGAGGAAAACATTAACGAAAAACTTGAACGAAATGCTCTTTCCAGTACCTCTGTATCGTTCATTGTATGGGGCAGGCGGTGGCCAAGACGTTTTGTCGCGGGTTAAAAATATGGTAGTCCCCGCCACGGTAAAAACATTTTTCTTTAAGCTGCACACCGGCACACTTTTCTTTGGCACATGGATGGAGGAAAAATGGCTTTTCCTTGGCTGGTCCTCAACGTGCGCTTTGTGCAAAAAACCCGAAAGCATTGAACACGTTTTCCTAGAGTGCTGGGACGCCATCTTTTTCTGGGATGTTCTACAGAGAACGACAAAGAAAGATCTTCCTGTAACGCCGCATGGGATACGTTTCTTGGCAGTGGAAAAGGATGAAGTGCCGTACGACATGATAATGATCCTAGGGTTGCACGCAATTTGGCGCTTCCCGTATGGCCGTGCGCTACTGTGATGTGAATGCTATGACAGTGAGCAAATATATCTCACAAAGTGTAACCAGTCTACTTGAAGTGTATCGTTTACTGGAACCTGAACTGGAATGGTTATGTGTATTGGAAGAGCTGTCAGCATCTGATGTTTATTTTAAATCTTTCAGCCAACCAAAGTATGGGCGGCGGTTTTTAATCCGGCGTTGACGCATGTCCATTTGTAACAAAAAAGGCAATAAAGAGGGAAAAAAAAGAGTTGTCTTCTGTGTGTTCTACTCACGCAGTGTGGAGCGATTTCCACTCATTCTAGCGCCCGCCCGCAAATTCCCACTCCAGTTACTTCGATCAATTTTATCGTCCCCTTCGAGTTCGAATTAACGAATTTTTACTGTATGTTCATTTTTGTTTCGAAACTTGTGAAAAAATTGGTATCGTTGTAATCGGGACAAGGCAGTTTTTTTTAACGAACCAATCTTGAATGCTGTCTTCATGGCCGATTAAAACAACTGCGACCGGCACGAACAGGTGTCGGAAGAAAATGTCTGTCGTTCCGGTTTCTGTTTCGTTCTGTAAATAAAATTTCCGTTTCAGTTCATCTCCGGAACGAAAAAAAATAATGGTTCATAACGGTACATGACAGTCCGCGGTATCCCGCCCGAAAATATGAGAACTGAGTTTCTTTCGCTCTGGGAATGCTCGCGTACAGGCGAACCATGACTTGTAGCTGCCTTTTTTGAGTGTGCCCCTGTAATTTGCTGTTTTTGCTGCAATCTGTGTACGCTGCTTTTGTCATGCCAGACATTTTTTTATTTTTTCTTTGTTTTTATGTCATGTTTGCGACTTTTTGTGTTTATTCATGTATAGCACTCCCTTAGAACAATGCCTTACGATAATGTAGGTATGTCAACAAACAAACAGAAAAACAAACAACAAGCAAACAAATAAAAAATGAATGAATAATAAATAAATAAAAAATAATAAATAAATAAACGAGGAAAAGGTAATGAATGAATAAGCAAAAATAGTTAAATAAATTTAACCTAAGTAAATACGGCCGCTATGACTGCTTCGCAGCCAACTACGGACGGCGATCACGCGGAGAGCGGACTATATACTGATCATCGAGACAGATAGAGTGGAACCCCGTTAATACGTTTCCACCGGACTGGGAGAAGAAAACGGAACAGCCGGGAAAACGTAAGAGTGAGGAAAGCCACGAAAATGGGCCGGCGTCTAACTGGCCTCGTTAAATCCCCCCCCCCCCCCCCCCCCCCTATCTAGAGCTCCATTGCTGCCAACTTGGTTTCTGCCCGTTCTGCAAAATGTAGCGGTCTTTTTTTTGCATTTTTATGTGCACACTTAGTGTTGCCAAGTGCCATTAAGACGGACGTCAAGTCATGTTATTCGTCGTAAACTCACTGTACTACTCTCTCGCCGTCACCCTACTCGTGAAGGTCGACAACAAAATCGGGCATCGTGAAATCCCCGTACCACTCGCTCGCCGTTCCCACTGTATGTATGGGTGGTGTAGAAAGCGCAGTGTGCAGAACGGCGGTGTAGAAGGACTGCCGTAAGTGTCGGTATGGGTGGTGTGGAAAGCTCCGAGGGTAGCAAGGAAGGAGCAGCACTCGACGCGCCGAAACCGATCTCAACGCTACCGCAGCGCCACTGCCTGGTCGGCGGCAGCACCGGCCCGTGCCTCGGTACTGGAAGGCCGTGCTCTTTGCTAACCCCGGTTCTCTCAGGGTACACTACCATACTTGGAAAAGAACTTTCCAGCCTCGATGCGGAGCTGTACGCTATTAACAACGCAGTGTCAGCTATCGCCTTTGACTGTGACCCACCTCTACCGCCCTCCATACGCATACTCACAGATTGGTACGAGGCCCTCACAGCTTTGCGATCGTATGAATCGACCCACCCTGTCGTCCACGAAATTCTGTTTAAATTCAACTCCTCAAACGGAACAACACCAACATCCGCGCGTCGACTGGGTACCTGGCCACGGACCATTTTCTTCAGGCAACCAGGCGGCTCATGTGGCCGCTCAGGAGAGTTCCCCCTCTTATCCTCCACTGGTGCCTAGGGTAAGGCCATCGCGATCTCAGTGACGATCAGTGACGAAGCTAGCTTCAGTGACGATCGTGATAGCCCTTTCGACGGATGGCCATCTAGTGACGGCCTCTGTAACTCGCTTGCGGTTTATTGTAGCCAGTTCAGTAACAAAGCCTGGCCAAGACTCATCAAAAGCCAAAATGGCGGTGCCCAAGCCCATTCGGCATCCCTCCGGACTGTCTGGTTGCGACGTAATATACGGGAACGGGCCCAGAGTTGCGACGTTACAGCGGGGTTCGCAATACATTATATCCTATGGGAGCTATGCCGGGACCGATGACACACAACGTAACAGCCAGGAAAACGCAAGAGTGAGGAACGTAACAGCGGGGTTCTACTGTATATGGTGTTTTAGAACACGGTAACAGACGGCGAGGGTAGGCAAACAGGCAGCACGCCTGCCGAAGAAAAGATGGTGCCAGCGAAACGAATGGCGATTTTATATGTCAGGAAACCGGCGGCAACCTCCCACCTCGCCACATGCACCTCGCTGTACGGAAGTTGAAAGGAATGCTGACACGCCTGAAATTTCCACCCGAACCGAAAGCCGATACGTAAGTTTGTTTTCTGTTTACCTCGTGAAGGAAATAATAAATAACGTCTGGGTTACGTTTTTTTTTTTCCGGCTACAAATAGCGTTTTTTTTTTTTTTCGTTTTACGATTAAGGTTTCCCTTCCTTTTCGACAACCTGGGTGGGATTAACGGAATCCAAAAACCTGAGTTGTGAAAGCGACCAATATCTGCCGGAGAAGAAAGAGCTCTTTGCATGACGCCCTTGGCGGCCCTCTTAGGGTTGTGCAGCTTCTGCCTTGCGCAAAGCCGCTAATAACGGCTGGCCGTTGCCAAGCAGCCGTGGAAACACCGGCGGCTGCTGCGCGTCTCCAAAAACGGCCGCTCTCATCGCCGACAATGCGCCCTGACCCAGAGGAGGCGCTGTGCGCTTGTATGTACGCGTATTCGTTGCTCCTCTACGTTTAGTAAGGGAACAACCCGGAGTGTTGAGCACCCTCATTCTACGCCTTTACTATGCGCGCGCTCTGCGTTCGCTGTAACAGCCCAGGTATGTGTGTTGCAGTCCATTCTCAGCGCCCGTGGAGCCGGCGCTCATATCGTCTATCCCCGGTATTTTTTTATGGGCGCTGTCGTCATCGCTTGTCGTTGAATTTATCCCGGCGCCCGAGCATGCCCGTACTGTGCACTTCGTCGTCGGCGACATTGTTGCGTTGGGGAAAGCTGCGTCCTTTCAGAGACTGTCCGTAAAGTAAGCAGAAACACAGCTCGCAAACGCAACACATAGTATCAACCTATATTCCGTTTTGTTGTGCAACAATAAGGAAACGTAGTATTGCAACAATTTCGCGGCTCCGCTTTTGCACAGCGAATACCGTATTTCTTTGTAGCGTACTCCGTCCTGAAGAACTGGCAGGGTGCGATTAGCAACAACAACAAAAGAAAAAAACCCTAAAAGAATTCACTAAACACGTTGAAAATCGTAAATAATTCCGGGGCGAGTATTATTCAGCTACTGCGTTCCCCCCGAAAAGGGCTATAAAATGGAGTACTTACGAACTCCGCAAGCGGACCAATGTGTCTGAAAAATTCAGAATATAGTGAAGGTAAAAAAAACCTCCAGTGGCTTATTAAATTATTCTTAAATGACGAAAACCACCAAATTGCTGCTACGTGCTCGCAGCCCACTCAAAGGCTCAAGGCGTTTTTTTAACGGTTTTAGGATGGGGTGGAAAGCAACGATTCTTCAGCTAACTTGCTATAAAAAATTGAGTGGTGTAAATTACAGTAGGAGAAACTGTACACGAGATAGAATTCTAGATTTTAAGCACGTCGGCATCATTCCCAAATTGGTATAGGACGGCTAACAAAAAACAGACAAAAAATAGTGGCAAACCGCAACGGTCATAATGACGGCACGCTGGCTTTTAATGCGTTTTCGCGCTATCTCATCTTTAAATTTGATCTTGAACTATTTCATGGTTGATGTGAACTTTTCATTGGCGTACGTATAGCATCCATGGAAAGGTTCAATTTGCTGGTAGACTTTAAAATGCTAACGTTTGATCGCTAAAAATGTAGCTCGGCGAACATGCCAGTGCACCGTCGTGGGCCAACAAAAGTGAAATGCTCATGAATATGATGTGAAGGAAACGCCATTTCTGAGCGCAAAGTTTTTGGTGAGGAATTCGCCGAAATCGGCTGATCAAAGTCCGAGCATGGCCTAATTATTGTAGGCTTTAATCTGTTGAGGTAAGTAGACAATGTTGACATCTTCTTTCAGTGTTCTTCAAGGGAAGTAAGCAAGATATTGTGGCGTTGACCTAGCAAGGAAAGACGCAGCGTGAATTTCACTTCTGTGGCACGCATGGACTACAATAAGGCCATTCTCGACCTACAATAATTGCACGAGTGCAGATAGTGGGGTTCCATATGCACTCGCCTCGTCACACCAAGCCTGCACTCAGTGGGGCCAGTGTACGGGGCCATAATGTCAGCATGTGTAACCATTTTCTTGCGGGCAGACTTGAATAAATACTACTCGGCATTGTAGGGGTTCAAGCCGTACAAGATGAAGTTACATTCTGCAAGCGCCGTAAATGCATGCCGTGTGCGCTGCTTACCGCGATCTGCGGCGCCTCCAAGCGACCTGAAGACCTCCCAAACCAGGTATCGCAGCGTGTGGGCCCTCGCCCATAACCCCATAACCCCGCATCGACACACGTTCAAATCCCGCTCCGATTCAACGCCGAATCGATAGCAAAGCTGTTGCACAGAACGACGATCGCACCTTTAAAAGTCACATTTCGCACTTCGCGCTGCACCAGCGCTTGCCGCAGAAGCGCAACGGACGGGGACCAATAGGAAGCAGGAAAGGTGGTTAAAAATTACGCCCACCTCCCCTCGCGGGAACCCTGGTGTGATACGACACTGAGGGGGGGTTCAAGCGCACCCGGAGAGGAACCGTCGACCGAAAGGCCGCCGGAGAGCGGCACACCGGTTATATGCGCAGCGCGCCCGAAGGAGAGGAGACCGCGGAAGAGAGTACTGCACATGCGCCGGCGCCAGTGTCTGCCGCGGCTATGACGCAACACAATCCAACACAATCCACTTTAATCCAATCCAATCCAATCCAATCCAATCCAATCCAAGCCAAGCCAAGCCAAGCCAATCCATTCGAATCCAATCCAATGCCCCTCGCGAGAGAGGGGCATTGGAGAGGATAGGGGGTGAGCGGCGGAGAGCGCAGCTCGCGCGGCGAGGAGAATGGGGGAGGGGCGGACGACAACAACGCCGACGACGCTGCATGGACAAGGCGAGTGAATGAGATGCAGTCGCATCTAAAATTGTAGCACTACTCGCTGTGTGTATAGACATTGTTATCGAGCTCAGTGCAGAGCTTAAGATTCGGCCAAGGGGTCCCCGATCGCCTACCGACGTATTTCGTATTCCCGGTTTCAGACTACCACGAAGAAGCGGTCACAATCTGCTGCCCAGCAAGGTTGGCCTTATAAAGGCGGAGAATGTATACAGCTTGCATCTCCATTGCTTACAGCTTTTCTCGTGGAAAGCATAGCGGATAAACACCGTTCTATGGGACGGCGTAGCTAAATAGCGCACGCTTACCTTTAGGACAAACACATACGTCAGCTATCTTTTGTGTTGGAGTAACACAATGCCTAACAAGGTGTTTGAGAAACATTGTATGAGGAAAAGTAACTGAAAGAAATAGCCCGAGTAATGTTGCAGTAAGAAAGTGTCCAAAACTCCTAACCGAGTTGTACCCGCTTTGCAGCACATGTAGCTCTGTCAATGTCTCCGTTTCTGGAAACGAGTTCGGAACCTTATCATTTCGCAGCATTGTCGCTAAACTTGTTCTTTTCATTCAACTCGAAGGAAGACTTACCGAAGTTGTGTGTCCATAAAGCTTGCCTGGCACGACTCCATCGCAATCACTCCGAAATCGAGGGTGAGAAAAAAGGAACTCTTCCCGAAAGGGTTCATTTAGCCCTGTATTTCGAGATAAAATTGTGTAGTAATGCCGCTACTTCCATTTTTCTTTGTTGCCATTAGCGCACACTAGTGGTGTCGCAACGTGTTATCGGGAACGAAAGCGGCCTTTTCGTAAGCGATATATACAGCCCCACTGTTTCCTTCTGATCAACGCGCGACGCGATACAAATAAACGAAATGCGTTGAAGGTGACGCTTGTTGGCCATTCTTTCTCTTCTCGCGATACTCCGAAACTTCGTGTCGCCAGGCAAAGAAAGAAGTAATCAAACCTCATCGGGCACTAAAGCCTGCAGACGTTGAAGGCTAAAGCCTAGCGATTATCCAAGACCTCATTACTGCTACATGTTCTGTTTGCGCCTGTTTCTTCGTTTTCGTTTCTTCTTCTTTTGAGGCGGATTCCTCCGACAGGCAGATTGCTCGCAATTCACGCTGCAGCTTCCAGACAGGGAGGGCTCCACTCCCGGTGCACCTGCTCAACTAACCTGTTGTCGTGTTCACCTGTCACGTTGTTCCCCCCTTGGCAGGGAGGGAGTCACCGGAGTGGCTGCATCTTTTGGACGCGTGAGTCTGCTTGCCTGAGCTATTAAACGGTGCCAACGTTTGTTGAGCTGATGTTTTTATTCTTCAATGTCTGTTGGCTTTTAGGCAGTGTGTTAGTTGCCACGTGTGAGTTTGGACAAAGTTTTCATGCATTAAACAGAAAAAAACTGCCCAGCTAGCGCAGCGGTGACGCTTTTATAACTGCTGCTACTCTGGAGACCCGGGTTAGAATCCCGCATGAATCCGAATTTGTTTTTGTTTTGTTTAGAGTGGCAGCAATTTTGGTACAATTTGTGTTGACGCTGACGACAACTGCGGCTTTTCGCGTTTGATCATACATCTATAAGGCCTTCGCCTTAAAAGAAGGAAATGAAAATGCTGAGAAACGAAACACGAGGAATACAGAGTAAGAAACAAATATTATAGCGCACCAAGCGCAGCCTGGAGGATTTTTATTATCACCATTCGACCGTGCGAGGACATCCAAAAAAAAATCAACCACGCGGTTTGCTGAAATATCTCGCTGAGTATAAAAACAAACTTGCTAATTTACAAGGACAAGACACCGCGAAACATTTTCACATACATTACCACGAACTAAGGAACTTCAACATGTTTAGGCGTGGTCCACATAAACTCGCTGAAGTTCCGATACGCTGCGTTTCCGCATCGTAGCAATACGATCATAACTCACTGCTGATATCTCTGAGCGTTTCTTTTTTTCAATTTTTTTCAAATTTTTCAAAATTCTAAATTTTTGTTCTGGGTGACCTAGTTTACGTGAATTCTACCCATTTGTATATGCTTTAGCAAAAAATTCGGCATCTAGAAATTCAACAATAATAGGACTGAAAGCAGTTTGTCATATTATTAAACCAACAAGGCGTATACCTGAACTGTCTTTGTAAATATCACACAAGAATCACACAAGAAGGCCCACACCGCTAGGTGAAAAATTACTCGGTGAAATCCATATTCAAACCTGAGCGCCCGTAGCTATTCCCCAAGCCTGATCAATTGTTTCTGCAGCTGGTAGCACGAAAACCACTTTGTTAGGGGGAAAAGAGGCGCGCAAAACTGAACACTTAAAACCAGGCCTCAAAAAGGATGTTGCGCAAGCCTGTTCAGTTTTCGCAGCACCTGTTGTAACGATAAGCACTGCTTTAGGGGAAACAGAGGCGTTGAAATGGGATCCTTTAAACTTGGGTTATACTTTGCGGCGCTCAAGCCTTTCAACTTTAACCATGCTTCTTTCTGTTTCCACACAAGATCACGCTTTCGGGTATAAATGAATTTCACTTCAAACATTCACGAGTTTAGGTGTGCCCATGCTAGAGATCAAGTACATGAGCTGTAGGCTAGCGGGTGAGGGCTAGTTCTTAAAAGGAGGTACACCGGGAAGCATTTCTGGGAGGCTAAACATAATTCAAATCTCTTTGTCCCGAACCCAAGCACGTTGAGGTGTTGTTAAGGTTTTTTGAATGTTCGGCGGACTTTCTCAGAGCAATAACACCAACACAGCGTACGTAAAAGGCGCTGAAAAGCGTACGCCTCAATCTAAATATCGGTGAGTTCAATCCTCTTGAATATTTGTCGCACTCGGTGGAAGAGGAACAGCCCCCGAAAGAGGACATTGAATCTGCGTGCCAAAAGCCAAATCTCCATCGCACTTTGTAGCACAATTGAAATTGAAATTTAAAGGCCTTCAGATAAACAATGGAACCCGATGTGAATGCATTAATCGCTGTTCACGTGCTAGCACGAAGTGATTAATCTGCAGCCATCACTATGGAGCACAGCTGCATTAAAACAATTTTCATGTTACATGAGACAGAGAGAGAGAGAGAGAGAGAGAGAGAGAGAGAGAGAGAGAGAGAGAGAGAGAGAGAGAGAGAGAGAGAGAGAGAGAGAGAGAGAGAGAGAGAGAGAGAGAGAGAGAGAGAGAGAGAGAGAGTTCTACAGTATGAACAGGTGAAGTCTAGTGAAGGGCTTGCTAAGCCAGGTCGGGATGACGGCACGGATGTGGAGTGATTGTGGCAGATTGGTGAGATGGCAGTTAGAAGGAAAACGGTAAAAAAATTGAAAATAAGATCCATCCAAGAACATGGTAAAAACGAAATTGTCAGGGAAAACATTCGAAGACAAACTGACACAAAATATAAAAAAACTGCGGAGAACGAGAGAAGGCCAACCCTAGAAAAAGAAAAATATAGACATCGCAACGCTAACCAGTTTTCAAATAAAGATGCAAGGCTGTGCCAGAAACGAAATTCTAAGACAAGACACTAGAATATTAAGCTGGAGCAAAATATAAAATAAACTGTGCATAGAAAAAGAGCAGGGGAAACTGAGAAAAAAATGTAGGCATCGCAAAGTTAACGAGTTTTGGAGCAAGGCAGTGCTAGACACAAAAATCTAAGAGAAAACACTAAAAGACAAAGCTGTAACCAAATATAAAGAAAACTGCAGAAAAAGGGAGAAGACCAAATCGCGAAAAAGAAACTATACACATCACAACGCTAACGAGTATACATCATGGAAGCTTTCACGCGAACATCGTTGAAAGTAGAAACAACGTTCTCTCCTCTAAAATAAAAGAAATGCATTCCTCTTACAAAATATGCATACCTCTCAAGTGCTCGAGCCCATTATAAATCACTTTAATTACTAACGAAGCTTTGAAGAAATTGCAGCTCTGCAACCGAAATGCGAAGCGACTTGGGATACGAGTACGCGCACATTCAACTGCTCAGACGCCATTTTGACTGATAGCACGTACACAGTGATCAATAGCATATAGGTATAATAAAATTTTCCGTTCAGCATGTTTGTGAAACAGTGTTCATCTTTTTTTTTTTTTTTTGCAATACCGAAAAATACCTGAAAACAGTCAGCGCTAAGGCCATACACTTTACAGCTTTCTGAATCTGAAAGACCGGTACTGGTATGGTCTCAACGTCGGGCTTTTGTAATCTCTCGACAAATATTTCTACAGACTACGAGCTACGGGTGAAACAATATTCGTGTTCATTTACTATCGTGTTCATTACTATCGACAATACAACTTTAGACGCTTTCGTATGAACACTCCATTCCATACACTCATCTTCGATATTGTTGCCGTTCTAATGTGTCTATTCATGGTAGACCAAAAATTGAAAGTAAACTAGTCAAGGCAGAGGCATTGCAACTGGCCGTCAAGGAGCAAGCGTAATGCCGAGGCGAATCAGTAAAAGAGGACCCGGAAAAATATGTGAAATCCGAGCACATTACATGGATATTTCATCCAATCGAGGTCAATTCCAAGTGTGCCCACTGGTTTCGTTTACGTATTCCGAAGTGAGCCTGGAGCAGACCCTCCAGGTTGAAAGAAATTCCTTTCCACTATTTGCCAGTTCCTCAATAGGTATATGTCACAGAAATTTAAGGGCCGTAGCAGAAACTCTGTCCCATCTTTTGCGCAAATTCCTTGCAGTGCCGTTTACATTAACAAGCTCCCAATAGATAAACAAACTGCTCCCTGCCTGCACCAAAGGTTGAAAAAAAAAAAACCGTTTAGGCAGGGCTCACCAGCTGGGCAACTGTAAATTTCCCAAGACACAAACAATTCCGCCCGTGCCGTGAATATCGGCAGTGCTGGATCGAGGCATTTGAGAGCCACATGGCATGCAGACATTTGCAAGCCTCAGGAGTTGTTTAATTTTGTGGCGTTCGCAGCTCAGGCGAAAAACGACGACCGAAATAACAGCAACAACAGCAACAACAAATACAAAAAAAAACATTGACAGACACATTCGCCCGGTATGACAGTGGTGCCTCTGAGTGCCTCCATCGAGATTTTTGTATTGTAGCTTTGGGCAACCCACCTATGCTCTGTACTCGTTTTCTGTAGTCTGTTGCAGTTTGTGGGTATGATTTGGGGTTAGTAACGGCCGCATTAACCTCAGATCACCTTGATAACAAAACGAGAATCACATTGGAAAGACAGCGTTTTTAATATACGTGCCCCAGAAAGAAGATGTCTCAGACACGCTCATTGGCAACATCTTCAATACAAATATTGCTGACCTTGCACCGTGTTTACCATCTGTGCTACCTTGACCGCCAATTCAACCCAATCCACTGCCTTTCCTGTTTTTAGTAGATCACAAGTACGAACAGCGCAGGCGCACATAATATCCGTAAACATTATGCGCAGCCACAGCTGCTACTTAGCTAAACGAAACTTCGGACTGAAATTCCAGGAACCTGCTTCCTGCCGGTGCCAAGACGCTTCCTCTCGCCAAACTGAGTTGGACGTTTTCACGCCGGAAGCTGCCACCTGTGTCTAGTTGCAGTTAAGAATGGTCAGCAGAGCGGGCGGGTCTAAACGCTGCCTTTCAATCACGTCTTGAAGTGCCTTCGGCAGTGTATGTAGACTTTCTTATTTCAGCCGCATGCCTCTTATATTAACAACGCATGTGGAAAATGGGTACACATCGAACTATTTCGCTTCGTCGCGATTCTCATTCACTGCGTCGAATAGTGCGGCTGTTGGAGCATTAAAGGACATTTTTTTTTCTGGTAAAAAAATTGGTCTCTATAAAATAGTTTAACGGCTGAGCGAATGCCTTTCCAGTTACCCAGCCACAAATGAACGCCGGTGCGCTTCCATCTTGCCCCATCAACCATAATGTGCCTTCAAGAACTATGCCGGACACCCCCTGCCCTTAGGGGAAAACCAAAGTGTGTGTTGCTTCAATGGTACCTCGAAAGACAACTACTTTGATAATGACACCTGAACATATTACATAGTTACATGTACATGCTACAACTGATTTGTGACGTCTTTCCCAATCTTCTTTTCCATCCCCTACTCACGGGGCTTATTAGACTCCTCTCTGCATTAAATTCATTCATTCATTCATTCATTCATTCATTCATTCATTCATTCATTCATTCATTCATTCATTCATTCATTCATTCATTCATTCATTCTCTGCCTAATGAATTTCGTGGTAGTGCGAGACACTTTCAAAGAAGCGGACTCAACAGAAGGGAAGGATAATCCTTTACCGATCGAGTCGCGGTGTCGCCCTTACACCACACATCCTGAACAAAGGGAGGAAAAGGGGCCAGCGAAGCGAGGCCGACCTACCAAGAGCCGCCCGTGTGCTACCTGACAACGTGTCGCCCCGAACGCGCTCCGTCGCATATGTGCGCAGTCAGCGAGCCCAGAGACGCGACATTGCGGCGAAAGTCTGACTTTGTACGGGAGATACCTTTCAACTCAGTGGCGAAAGCCTTTCTTGGGATCGAAACGCGACTCTCGAGGCCGTTAGTTATTTCTGTAAGTGTTATGACACCGACGGGTTTTGTGCTTCTGTCTACACAGTACACCACAAATCACCCATGTCCTGTATTCTGAACCCCTATCCGGATTTTTAAAGTAGGAAAGGTGTAAGAACTATCTCCCAGGCCCGGACCCGATATAAAAGTTTCTTCTAATGAAGATGTTTCCTACCACTAAAAACTATGCGGAAAAGGCTGTTGCCAGCTATAAATACCAATCACTAGATGTCTGCCAATTCTCCTTCTGTTCCACGTAACACCAAAACAGTATTATTACGTAGCAGCCATTTGGGTGGTTTCCGCTTGCCGCTTCCCAGACCGCCCTGCTCTTGTTCAGAATGCTGCATAAGCAGTTCGAACATCGAGAAAGTCTGTCCTTGAAGGATAGACATTCAGAGTATCCGTAATCAGCCTATTCTTTTTAAAAAAATTCTTCAACAGAGAGTTCATAATGCCTAAGCAACACCGTGGCCTGAAACAACACACTAAAAATGTTATCTAAGTTACTCCCCTTGTCTCCTTCCTTCACTGCTACAACACTATCAAATCAAAACGTATAAGTAGCAAACCGCAACACTGAAGACAGGAACAAAAAAAAAATCCCGGGCCATCTCCACTAACGCGAAGCCTGGGGAGGGGCGCAGCATGCAGTGTAAAAGTGTAATCTTGGCGCCTTGGCGTTTTTCACAACGGAGATGAAACCGTTGGGCGGTAGAGGTATAGAGCTTTGCTGTAAAAGTCTCTTGTCTTTGAAGCACGAAGCGTGCTTGCGCGAGGCGTAAACGAGTGTCCCGGTGTTTTTTAGTACGCGTTACGAAGCGCTCCAGCGCGAGGCGTTGGAAAACGAGTGTCGCGGTGCTTTTTTAGTGCGTGTTACGTTCTAGCGCGAGGCGTAAACGAGTGTCCCGGGGTTTTAGTACCGTGACTACATGAAACGACGATTACGACGACGAGAAGAGATGCCAATAACCCCAACCCCTACAGGGCTTCGCCCCTAAAAATCCTGAGCCATTGTACTCTTTGAAGGTGCATTACCAGCAAGGCCATTTTCTCCCGACATGGAGGAGACATCGAATTTAGGTATAAGGGGTGAAAAAATTTATTACTCTTTAGTGTTCACAGTGGACATCTCTAGGAAAGATATACATACACGCACACACTTTTATTTTGACTCTGGCGATCTCGAGAACGGGGCCTACTGATATCCAATCTTATCAATATGCATATCTAGGTGCTGATACAAAATGTTGGCATGTAAAATTCATATTTGCGGTCTTGAAAATGGCACTTATCATTGACTAATCTATTCAAGATACATATCCAAGTGATGCGACGTGTAATCCTAATGTCCAAATCCCGTTTTGAACAGCGTACGACTATGGTGGTGACCACGAGGCAGTAGCAAGAACAGACACCGAAACGTTCGTTTTCGAACTCATTGAGCTTCAAATTAAGGCACGTTGAGTGTCGGAGCTTTTTGTTCTCAGACGTCGAAAATACCTGTAACCCTACCATATAAGCTTCGTATAATGTTGCGCGCGACCGCGATAACACGACCTTCAAAGCGTGAAGTTGTTCGCACATGACTTTGAAAAGAAATGCAATTCGCAGCAGTAGTCTCCATAAAATAGCCTGCATCATTATAAGCTGGAGAATTTAACGTGGCCTTTTTGAATTGCGGCTAATTAAAAAAATTGGACGAGATCCCTGCACGAACTCTTGAAAAGAGACGAATTATTTACGGGCTGTCGCTATACTCAAGTTACCTTAAATCTTTTTTCAAGCCCTCGTGCAACGAGCATACGTGGGCGTACGGGGACAAAATAAGAGTCAGAGTGGAAGATGAGAAGTCGAGTGATGAAAGCGGCGTCGATCGCGTTGAACGTCATCATCACCACCACCACCACCATCATCATCATCATCATCATCATTCTTGTCGTATTCATATTTATGTCTGCTGCAGGACGAAGGCCTCTACCGATTTAGCTCCACAAAAATAGTCGAGCTGACATTGCAGTTCCTGACGGTGCCCAAAATTACGGCAGATGCGAAATCACCACAATTTTGATATTGTGAATTTCCGTGCACATGCGCTAATCAGCATAACAAAATGTGTTATGGTAAGAATTTTGCCGTAGCAGACAATCATGATCGATCTCTCTAGGAACGCGTTAGAATGGGTTTTGTCGCCGTTTTCGTGAACCCCGTTCAGCCGATGAATTAGGATGTCTCATTGTTCACTTCAAAACTGCACGGATGGCTATCAAATGCAGTCAGTGAGATAAAACTCCGGAACGTCATTGCGACTTGTTAGCAAGGCAAGTATTGTTTAGTGCATTCTAATGAGCGTATTAAAACACAAACCACAGCTGCTTAACAAGTACGTATTCATTTGATAAAGCTTATTTATTTGAAAGAGCAAAGCGAACGGTTATTCCCGTAAACTTTGTGCACTCACCCTGCGAGGTAACTAGTCGTCTAAAGTGTGCTCAACTCAGTCACTTTATAGCATAGTCTAAGCGAACAATCATGGTACGAATCGCTTTCAAAAAGGTTTATCCAAGCGCGACTTCACAACGGTTTCAAAAATTTTGCTTCGCAAAACAGGACTGCTGCAAAACGCGGGGGATCATCAGTATCCGGTTCACACCTGAACGGTCTGCGAATGCACCATAAATTCTAGTCTTATAACAAATAACAAGTCTCTGATAACTTGCTCAACTCTTTTCTGCCCCGGACAGCCTGTTTCCAAATGCGAACAAAACAAAAAAAAATAGTACGGAAAGTTTCAAATTTCCCCCTTTGAGCTTCATCAGTGCAGTCGTCGGTGAGTTACAAATAACAGAGCGATCAGTGAGTGAATTTCATGCTAGCATCCAAGCGCCTGGATTAAACGGAATGGATTTGGTGGCTACTGCCAATGACGAACTAGTCCTCGTCAAAAGGGGAACTGCAAGCAAATGGCCAGTTAATTGTCATTCCTGAGCTGTTTTGCTATTGTGTAGCTTAGAAGTTTGAAAATTGTGTGAAACTTTTTATTATTCTAAATCCGACGTGCCATTCTGTCAATGAACCAAACTTGTATTTTATTGTGATGGTACTTGAAAATGTTCTTTTGCCTCGTGTAAGGAGCCCTAAAGATTAGGATATATTAATTTCGCAATTACATGTGCAACGAGTGACTCATTGCAGCAAATGACTTATCGTTGGCCCCGCTTACATTATATTACCCTCAGCGACTCAGTTCTGCGAATTTCGTGACTGCACGTTGGCTGATCATAACCTCTTAAGCTTCTCAAACAACAGGAACAAAAGTCACTTCTGAATTCAAAAATCCCCAGAAACACTCCTCGTTTGTGTCAACTTATACGCGGATTCGACCTAAGTGTCTCCCGCCTCTTGCGACGAAAGCATACGCGAATGCACCTGGTTGCAACAAATAAAGCACAGAGAAAACGGAAATTCGTAATAAACTTTCAAGTTGCCCTCTAAAAAGTGCGTGCACACGCCTTTCAGTAACACTACTGCTCAACGCACTCACAAAAACCAAATATTCACACCAGAGCAAACTATATGCACCTTGCACACTCCTCTCTTTTCTTTTTTTTCCCTCTGTCGAGCACATAACGCGAGGCGGACGTGTGTCCAAGTGAACGGCGCGTCTATCGTAGTACGCCAGGCGTGCTCGTCTGTCGTCATCCGCGCTTCGATCGGTGTGACAGTGCGCAGCACAGCACGCGCTCCCGCTAAGCGACGTCGCCGCCAAAGCGCCAGCGCGCCACGCCGGAGTGACTCACTCACCTGAGCCGGGGGGCAGCGGGACGAAGAGGAGCAGCTCGACGCCGCCATGTTAGAGGGACGACTGAGCGCTCCCGTCGGCGCGAGTTAGCGTCGGCGGCGGCCGCTCCCGAGCCCGAGGCGCTGCAGACGGGGCCCGGGCTCCAGATGGCGTCCCCGGCGAGACGCCGGGCGGGCTTCGGCCCTGACGAAGGAACCCCCGGGTCAGGACCAGCAAAAAGTATCGATTGGGGCTTGCCGGCTTCGAAGGGGGGACGGGCGTCGTGCCGGGAAGGTGTGGTGTCGCCGGGGACGGACCTGGAGGTCAGTCGAAGTGCAACCGAGCCGTCGGCACTTTAGTATAGTTTACGGCTCCGCACTCCCCAAGGGTCGACGTGACCCCCTTCCCCTCATTATCCCTTCTACTTGCGTTCATAACTCCCGGAGCTAGCACGCCTGGTTCGTGGAAAGTCGACTGTCCTATACGAAAGATACCCAGAATTCATCTGGAAAGCGTGCAAAGTGCCTTGATTGTGCATGCGGGTACGTATCTGTGTTTAACTACCACGGCTATTTGTAAATGCAAATAAGCTGCGTTTTCGGCGGGTGCATAATTAAAATGTTTGCTAATCTCGACTGGCTGCTTTCCGACGCGTCAAACTCTTCCTCCGCGTTGAGCAAACGAGAGCTAGGATAAATGCCATGCCCACCACAGTAGCGGCCCATTCCAAGATGAGATAAAGCAGGATACAGAAGTATCGTAGCAGAGCAGAGACTAGACAGACCGACATTGCACTCAAAGGTAAGAAGAAGCAAAATCAAGCACGGGCGACATTACATTTGTTACACGTCATATTAGGCGCATAACAGTCGAGGTTATTAGCACTGCTAGTTGCAAGCCGAAACAAGAACATGGGCTATTGGCACGTTCCACTAAAAGGGATCGACGCAGAGGACACCTGGACATAGGGGAATCAAAAGACAGGCTGGTGATTTAATCAGTGCAGGGTTAATCTCAAAGAGGAAGGTACGCACCAATCGCCATGAGGGGCGCTGTACCCAGCTTCGTCAGGGCCTCTTTCTATACCTCACTCGGCACCACTGCAGACACGAAAAACGTTTTTCACAAAAACAAACAACAGCAAAAAACGACAAAAAACGCGAGAAACACGAATTTACAGCCGACACGTACAATCTGACACGGTGAAAACAAACAAAATTTGAAACCTCTGATAAAACCGCGTAAAGGCCCGATAACCGCTCACAGAGTTAGGTGGCGTATATAAAAGCTTTTTTCTCTCTCGTACAGCGTCAGAGAAGGCTGGCTTGCACATCTGGCTCGCCTCTTGTTGATAGATAAGCTTCAACAACTTCTCATGTCAGTTGGTCCTTATGTGTGAACAAAATGTTGCATTGATCGAAATTCGGGTTGCAGCCACACGCTCGGCAGTGCGCCGAGAAGTGGGAAGAGGTGTCCTTTCGATTATTCAAATGTTTCCGCAGGCGCGTGTTGACACGTCTACCCGATTTCCCAACATACACGTACCAACTCGCCCAACTTCCAATTTTGGTGCACAACGAAACCGCTTTATTCGGAGTGTTGCCCGGCCTTTCCTGTAGTGCATAGTGAGTAAGTCATACCCGCTTTTAGTGAAGTGTCGCCTATAATAATTGATTGTTGATTGTAGGGTTTAACGCGCCGACGCAACGAAGGCGATGAGGCGCGCCGTAGTGAAGGGCTCCGGATTAATTTTGACCACCTGGGGATCTTTAGCGTGCGCCGAAATCTCGTACACACGGGCGTTTTTGCTTTTCGCCTCCATCAGAAAAGCGGCCGCCGCGGCCGAGAAACCAACCCGCGACCTCGTGCTCAGCATCGCCTATAATGAACCCTGTACGAAAGACTTCGTTATTACGGGGGTTTAGGGTATCTATTTCTCCCTGCTTACGCGCAATTTTGCTGCAGCTGAAACACCTTCATGAACATCGTCACCAGCCACACGATCAAGGCATCACATTCTTCCATATCCCTCAGCTGTAATAAAGTTCCATAGCCTTCGCACCGCAAACGCTGTCTCCTGTCTCAAAGCGACGTCGTGTGGACGTCGAGCGAGCGTGCGGGCGTGCACGGTAGCCAGCGTTGCGCAGTTTCCCCCCTTGGTGTTTCCCTTTTTCCAGGGGCGGGTATTAGACACGCCTACGTTTCTTCCTGGCTCACCGCGTCGGCGCGGCAGAATGTTGCCATAAGCGTGTCGATTGCGTGCACAACTCAATCACCGCTTCCCCGTCACAAACGCTCGCTGCTCTTTTCGGGCTCCCCCGTCGCCCACGCGCCGAGCCGGCTAGATCTATTTTGTGCTTTCCGGTGTTCCCCGTACATGCGACGGCGCGGCGGTGTTGAGTAAGCGGGGCACTTTGACGGGAGCGTTTCTAGCAGCGAGAGGCGCGAATGCCAGCTTAACATGTCCCCGCAAGTGGCAAATGATTTCAAGAAAAAACAAAAGTTTTCAAGGAAACAGATGGCAAAATATCGCCACGTGGTACAGAGAGGTCAGCCCGACATCCTCTTTGATCTCCGAGCACGCAGCAGTAAATTCATGTTTTTAAACAGGAACGGATTTAAGCGACAACGAGGATAGGAAGGTACAGCGCGAGAGCACCAGTGATAAGAAAATAAACAAAAAAAACCGCGCGAAGGCCCAAATCGAAATCCGTAGGCGATCCTTTTATCTAGAGTGGCTGACGCAAATCTTGACGCCAACAACCTTTTCGGACCCGCGAATTCTCGCAAGGCGACGTGCACGTGGATGGCGGAAAATTGACTTTAATAAGGTCACCTAAGGCAACCACATCCTCTGCCCCAGTTGCAGTGAAAGACGCCCACGTGGCCTTAATCCTCCGTGACAGATCACGTTCGAAGGAGTTATTGTGTTCGGCTGCCACGGTCGTTCTTTGGGCTTAAAATCGTTGCGAGTTTGGCCACCGAGCTTTAAGCCTTCGCTACAGGATTTACAGCCCTCCTAAGATACTTTTCCTGTTCCCGCAATGACATTTAAAAACGAACAGTGCTTACAAAGATAGGTGAGGGGCTTAACGCACAAGGTAAGAGAAAAACTTAAATGCTCAGATTAAGCTTGTATTGATGTCTTGAGCAAGAACGACAAAGTTGAGCCATAACGACAATAGCGACCTTACCAGACGTTTACGGGACATCAGGACAACAGTGAAAGTTAGAGTACACTTTTTTGAAGCGAAGCTTTCTAAGCCTCTCCGAAAGCGACCATCCCGTCACAACAATGTACTGCTAGAAAGCCAACTTTACACAATAGGTTTCACAAAACGATGGTGATGATAAGCGAAGACACGTCAAGTGCCTCCAGAAAAAAAAATGGTTCCCATGGTGGAATTGAGCCACGATCCACCGCGTTATGAAGCCAATGTCGATCCGATTTCGCTATACCGAAAAGGTCGATGCAGTTAGGATTTGAATAGAAGCTTATTTGGTCACACTGACGGTCAGCGCCCCGTCTCCAAAACTCTGTGAACCCCTACAACCTCAACGACAGCGAACGAATCCCTTACGAGAAAGCTGACCATTTCAACCAGGAGACGAAGGGGCGTTAGTTGTTTTCGATCCTGCGCAGGTGTTTGTAACATGGTGGTAACAACCACGAAGGCCTCGGGTTTGAAGTCGTCACCAGCGACTGAGTAGCCCAACCACAACAAGCGGCACCAATTCACTGCGCACATGCTCAGTAACTGCTTAGCAGCCCGTCATCACAATATTGAGGGGATGCCGCTGCAATATATTAACAGCGGAGCTGTTGTACAATCCGTAAGTCCGCCGTTGCAGGAAAAAATAAGCAAAGTACTGAGCGCTCGCGAGCGAGTGCCTCGCGGCAACCGCCACGTCCCCGGCACGCGCAGTGGCTTTAGCAAAAAAGAAAAACTATTGTCAAAACCCCCAAGGAGAGAGAAATCGCCGAGCGCTCGCGAGCGCGTGCCTCGCGGCGACCACCACGTCCCCGGTGGGCACAGGGGCTTTAGCAAAAAAGAAAAAAGAAATCTCCAGCTATGTTGTCAACCACTATCGCGCATGTAAAAGAATACTACAGCGCTAATGCAAAGAGGACAAGACAGCCTCCTTGGGAGAGGTCACCGCGGCCGCCGCATTCTCTCGAATCCATTATGGATAATTGGAGACATGGCTACGAGTGTGCCATTCCTTCCCGGGACGACTTGCAGATACCGTCACCGCTGCCTCGAGGTGAAGAGCCGGTGGAAGTCTGCAATGTTGAGGATGACTTTTCATCCACCCCTCGCCACGAAGACGACGACGAACTCTGATGCATATGACGACGATTGCTAGCACCGCAACTGTGCAAACAGACAATTATACTAAAACTTAATGATGTGTCCGACAATGTTCACCTACAAGAGCTCTGCCATTCGTTTTGCGGGTAGTGCAAGCTTCCCTGAATTCTTTTTACAGAAAAGCTTTATACCTCTACCCCCCAATGGTTTCATCTCCGTCGGCAAAAACGCCAAGGCGCCAAGGCTTAAGTCGCCGCGAGAATGCGTCAGGCTAATCAGGCATGCAGCGTTGAGCTCAGAATTCGTTTGAGGAAACCACAAAACAAGCACCGAAACCGCGTTATTGATGATAAGGCGCCTGTGAACAATTGGACCCTCCCACTATGTGTTCCTTTTTGCAGGCTGCAGGACTAGTGTCACTAAATAGAGAATTTCATGCCCAAGACGCTGAGCGCATTGGTCAGGCTAGGCAGGACCCAACATTCACCGCCAGAGAAGCCGAGCGTAGTGTCAATAGATTAGGGTGCCTCCACTGAGGCACGCAAGTCTGCAACGGTAGCCATTTTGGGCCATTAGTTAACAACACTGCCGAAGATGAAGAAAAACGGCATCTTTGGGGACACTTGTGCTGCTGAAATGCCATTACACGCATTATCTTTGATTTGCTTTCGGAATGACGCCAGCCGCGCACAGCCGCAGAGCAGGAAGGACTGGCTAAGCCTACCAGAGTTGGCCGACTAAAATGCATAAATTACAAAATGGCGGCGCCCATGGGCCGTCGCAGTGTAAACAAATGTCACGTAATGCGAACTGAGCAATGCTCATGGCGGCGGCACGGAATAAGAGAAAATAATGCCGATACTTTGTACCCTCATCCAGTGCCACTAGCCGAGCGCAAGCCGAGACGACGAGAAATATTTCATACTCTCCTCCATCATCAAATGTAGTGATTTACAACAGCTTTGCTGGACATCCACTTTCGCATGGCGGGATGGTGACCATTTTTTTATTACTTGATCAGCTCGCTCGTGACATAAAATTTGCAAGCGGGACATTGACTTCGGTTTCATTATGCCGTAGTTTTCAAGACCGACTTCTTTGGCGGTTGTATGACAACACTGGCCTTTTGTTTCCTGATGCAAACTGAGGAGCGGATCCGAAACTTAAGTTTTGAGGACGTTGCAGATGCACACAGATAATTTTATTATTATTATTATTATGTCTAACGCGCCGACGCTACAAAGGCGATGAGGCGCGCCGTAGTGGAGGGCTCCGGATTAATTTGGAACACCTAGGAATTTTTAGAGTGCGCTGAAATCCGGAGTAAAATTTTTGCGAATTACACCAACAAGGAGTGTTGTCTTTAATATAGAGAAATTCATTCGCGAATAAGAGCTACGGCTGACAACAGCTCAATGGTGTTTCGCGCCATATCTTATATTCACGCCGGGTAATAACTGACGGCATTGACAGAACATCCTATTGCTGGGACCAATGGTTAAAGGCCGTGAAGGCTAGAAATTACAGCAGTTGCAGTTTACGTGAGCACTGTCAAGTGCGGAGCCGTGATTCACCGAAGAGGCTGTGGCATTCTCTCTTGACTGGTTTCAGTATCGGCCTGGTGTTCACATCAAAAGTAGTCAAAAGAGGGCGGCCAGCGCCTGCAAGGGTCTCTAAAGAGATACTGGATTCAATTTACATTATTTTGGGTTAATTAATGCGTTAAATGCATGATTTCTTCCTTATTTTATTATATTACTGCGTACTTATTTGCGGCCTAGTAACGGCAGCATCCATGGCAGCGGCGCAGCGCGAAGATCACCCCAACACTTTTCATCTGAGTAACGTAATCTCTGTGGCACAATGGGATTAACGTCGTCTTCGCAACCCGAGGGACCCAGGTTCGATTCCCACCAGGGGAAGCGGTGATCTTTGCTAAGCCTCTGTTCGAGTGCGCGACGCCGCGTGACTACGGTGGCGAGATAGCGTGACCCCGTACAAGCTACGGCGACAAGCCGGGCCTTTGAAGTGATCCGCACGTAATACATCTTTGGCCAGTTTGAAATAAATAGCCTTTGGTAAACCACTCACCTGAAGCAAAGCACCGATACCCTTTTCTAAACAAACAAACTCCTCAATACTGAAAATTTTGAAATGTTGCGCTATAGATACGTAATAAGGGAGGAAGTGACGCAATATCGGCGACCATTGAAATCATAGTCATAGTAATTGTTGGTTGGAGTTCCGCCTCGCACGCCAACTGGAGGTTGGGGTGGCTTTGCGGTCTTCCGGGTAGCCGATCTCCTCATTGCAGACAAATGGGGCCTCGAAGACGAAGTTGAAGTAACGCAAGGAATATTTATGTACACTTATTTACATTTGTACATTACAGTCAAAAGCGGAAAACATTGGGACTGACTTCCTCGGCAAAGCCGATGGTGCACGCACCGCACCGTAAATCAGAACGGCCGGCCGGACTCTCGCGCTCCGTTTTTAGAACACGGAGAGTCCAGCCCACATGCAGAAAACATCCAATCATGACACACCACCAATATGATGGACACGTACACTCGCTCCCTCTATGTGGCAAGAGCGCACAGAAATATACAAGACGAAAATACCCCTCTCCCCCCGTGGGGTACTCTTTGACCTGTCCCCCTCGCATTCCCCACCAGGCCGTCGCCCTCATCGGCTGCGTGTTTCTCGGAAAATGAAGGGTGCGGACAGGCCGGCGGGACGAGGTCCCTTGGCCTCCTGAACGGGTTGCCGCGGGCAGCCGACACCACTGCCTGCGATGAGTCACGCATTCCCACGTGCGAGCGGCTCACGCGTGTCCCTCCCGGTTTCCGTGCGCCGCGAGAAATTCCCGGAGGTCTGGTTGCCATCCTGCCCGGGTGAACGGCCTTCCCGATTCTGTGCGGAACCGTCGACATCTTTACAGTCATCAACGTTAACTGCAGGTTATAGCCAAATTATACAATAAAACAGAAACCACAAGCGCAACTGCAATCACCCAATGATGTTCTCTGGCAGTAGCTTAGGTCAGTGGCCGCCAATAGACCAAGCAAGATTTTGTGACGTCATAGTGAAATCGGCAGGAAGTGACCGGGGAGTCGCCATTGCTTCATCTGTTTAATATCGCCATTATTTCTTCTAAGTTTCCGATAAAATCGGCATCATTTTTTATCGGGACTGAACAGTCTTCTCGATTTACCCAACTTGCATTTTGTCTTCATGGCCCCTGTAAGAATGGAAGGCGCTACACGTTTTGGACGGCAGTCACGGTTAGGATGACGTGACGTTTTCTCCGGTGCGCGAAACTTTTCTATTCTTCCTCCTGGACCAATGGAGCGTGACTCCGAGCGCTTTTAGGGGCGACGCCCCTTAAGTGCTGGGGCTGTTGGCGTCTCCTGTCGTCGTCGTCGTAATCGTCGCCTCATGTAGTCACGGTGCTAAAACATCAGGACACACGTTTATGCCTCGCGCTGAAACGTTTTGTAACGCGTACTAAAAGAACACCGGGACACTCGTTTACGCCTCGCGCTAGAGGTTCGTGCTTCAAAGACAAGATACTTCTACAGCAAAACTGAATACCCGTACCCCCCCCTACGGTTTCATATCCGTGGGCAAAAACGTCAAGGCGCCAAGAATGCACACTGCATGCACACTGCGAGAATACACTGCATGCTTCGCCCCTCCCCAGGTTCCACATTATTGGAGATAGCCTGGGATTCTTTTTTGTCTCCCCACAGCGCCTGCAACCCTCAAAGCCCATGGTAAACACGGTGTCGCCAATAGCTTTCCTCGGTGAGTTCTTTCCTCTACACGGACACAACAACGACGGCACTTGAGAGCTGGCGCAATTCTATACGTTCTTTTTTGTCGCGTCACGTATGCCCTCGAAAGCAACAGGTCCTAGGACTAGAATTTTAAAAGGCCGCATTCAGCGTTTACGGCTTCTCGATGCTCGCAGGCGTACACGTTAAAATGGTCAGCCCCGATGCACTTCACCGCGGAAACAAGACGCAGGCGATAAAAAAGGGCGGAAACGTACAGAGACGGGGAAAAAAAAACTTCTGCGGCTTAAAGTCATCTTTTGAATGATTTACAAATGACACGCTACGTATTTATTCCTGCCCGTAGGGAGTTAAAGGTAGTTTGAAGTCTTGTTCTATTGTACTTATTGATTGAGGTTCACATTCGCGAAATAATTAACAGTTTGCTCTGAGAATTTTTAATCTACTTTAGTTAGGGGATGTGATTTCATTCGAACAGCATCTTTTTTACTCTTTGACTTCTTGAATTTGCTGGATAGCGCCTCGTGGGAGATGACCTGTAGAAAAGTGCGAAGGCCAACAACGTATTGTTTGGAAGCGCCAGCTGGTCAACTAACGTGTTTGACCGTAGAGAATACTAAACAGCAATTAGTCGAGGAAACTCGGACAGTGCGCTTGTGCTGTTTGTGTGTCTACGTTTCCGCGTCTAACTGCTATTTAGTATTCTATATAGCGCTGTTGAACATGACAAACTCACAGGTCGGTCGGTTGTCATGTGGGCTGTTGTTCTTGTTTCTGGTAATGACAAATGAAATCGGCTGAACCGACTAGCTTGCGAGCACTCTCTGATAGGGCCAACCGCGAACACGCAGGCGGGGGAAAATGTTCCCACGGGTGGCCTTTTTTCGAAACAATCGGCTAATCAGTCTGATAGCTGTGGAAAGGGTTCCTGAAAGGCAAAAATGGGTGCCTTAATCAAGTGCGCCTTTCCAACGTCTACATGGGTGCGTAAAATTAACACTTGGCATAATTATTCGCATTAATACGACCGTACGCTTCATAGCAGACTAGAGAAGTATTCCACATTCGTCTTTCAGAATCCGTTCGATTTGCTTGAAAACGAAGGTTCTACGGCTTCACGTATTTTGATGTCCGAGAACAAAAACTCACGAGGTTTCACCTGCCTTTGAAGGGCGAAGGGTCCTTTAATACGAGGCGTTGAACAAACGCATGTTCCAGTATGTGTGTTTTTAGCCCACGCGGTGACCACCAAAACATGTACGGATCTTCCGCCTTGCCGGCTCTTTTCGTTTCCCACTGAGACATTTTTGCGAAAAAAAAAATGGCCTAGCGAAGGTGTCAGTAGTTGCATATCGGCGTTAGAAAGACAATGGAGAGTGAAACGCAAGTGGTGCAGTTATACGCAGGTGGTGAGGGTTAAAAGTTGCAAAAATTGCAAGGAAGGCTTACAACTTTCCCAAAACATGAAGGTAAAAGCCAACTTGGACCTTCTGTAGGTCTGCTGTCCAACTTTCTTTTGAACTTTGCTGCCCTGTACATCACCACTTGAACTGTTCCCTGGACAGCATCCTGCGAAGCTAGTTCCGCTCGTTTTCCATCGCCAGGAACATCCTGTTCGCTCTCCCACCTCTCAAGGCGGCTCTCATTGCACACGAGGCAGCGACCTTACCAGTTGTGGCCCTTTGACTAAATAATTTCTTCTTTTTTTATTTGCCTGCGTCATTCTTGTAGATACTCAAAAAATCCTAATGGAAGGAAGCGTGATTGCTTTTTATAGTGTTGGAGGTACACACCCTGGATGTACATTTCAGGGTGGCGCCGGAACAAAAGGAAGAGGAAGAGGAGTAAACTTTATTTCTATATTAGTTCAGGAGTCATGGGAATGGGGGGTCTTCTCAGTCCAGAAGTCCCTGGGCGGTCGCTGCCAGGCGGGCCCTTTCAATCAGCCGAAGCTGATCGCAGGGGCCCGGGCTGGCTAGCATGCGTTCGCTCTGCTCATGGTTGGGGGAGCGATGGTGCGTGGGAGCACGCCCAAATCATATGGTTGGGTGTGTAGGGTTGGGGAGAGTACTTGCAGGTGGCGGAGTAGGAGGTTGGGTGGATGGCGTGCAGGAGGGTGCCATGCGGGTAGGTGTAGGTTTGAAGGCGGCGGTAGGTGGTGGCAAGATGCGGTGTTCGAGGCGGTATTGTTCTAGGATGTCTTTGAGTTTTTGAGGTACAAAAAGGTATGCTTCCGACGGGGACGCTGGGGTGTTGGAGGGGAACTCCCGGTAGGTATGCGCGCGGGCGGCAGCATGAGCCGCCTTATTTCCCTCCAGAGACTCATGTCCCACAAGCATTTTTTGGGGGCACTTGACACTCGCAAATATGGATGAATAAATGAATGAATGAATGAATGAATGAATGAATGAATGAATGAATGAATGAATGAATGGAACTTTATTAACATAAGGCTGGCGATTCAGCCTAAGTGGGGACGGGTGGGGAGGGTGGTTTCAAATGCGTCGGGACAAGTTCTCATCGCAAATATTCACACCAGTTTACTCGCAAATATAAAGCCTTAAAAATGTTTCAGCTTAGCTTACATCCCGAACACTTTATGCCTAAGTTTTGAACATTTATCTGAGCATGATCAAACGCAAGAGTTTAAACGTGTTCATATTATGCCAGCCTTGTGTTGTCCGTTTTAACTCGCTGCTGTCAGAGATCAGCAAAACAGCTCGCGAGAAGAAATACGCGCAGTATTACTGAAGTGTTGCGGATGATGTATGCAAATCCCCCGTTCTACCTTGCATTATATTTGCATAAATTACGTAGGATTCAAACTTATCGAACTTCAAACGGAAGTTCACGCCCGACAAGTCCGAACTAACGCGAGGTTATTAATGGAACCAAGGTGAGTAACTTGTGTGTTGTTTTCCTTTTTCATACGAAAAAAAACATCACAAGTAGGTTTCAAGTTGATGCGATTCTCCGTCGACAGTATTTGGTGTAAACAAACGAAGTGTAGCCCCACAAACAAATCCATTGGCACCTGTTCGAACCTGGCTTAAAGTGGACGATATTTGACTATCGCCGTGGTGCGGCTCTTTTATTATTCCGCTTTTCAATAAGTTCCTTGCAATCAAGAACATTCAAATTTTGTAGGTTTTCCGCGCTAAAGCTGCACTTAGGCTATGAGGCACACAATATAGTGGGGGAATATTAATTATTCAAACCACCCTGTTATCTTTCATGCTTGGTAAATTCGGTGCGTGAATTTGATGCCACCGAAGTTAGCCCGTTCGTTTTATTTTAGAGGCACCTTTAGTGCAACAGCATTTAGATGCGCACTAACGGGCAGGCGCTTTTCTGCAATGACACACAAGAAAAAAAATACTGGCAGAATTTTTTTCGTTGGTAGAAGTAGCGCCCGTAATATGCTTGCGTATACGTGCGTTCGTGCGTAGTGCGTTTGCGTGTGTGTTGCGCCTCATAGGCCAACCACAACTGTTATGACGTTTGTGTTCGGAGGCCAGAAAGGCAAACAAGCAGGGCTTGAAACCATTAGCAGTATCCAAAGAATAGTTCGCACTAAATTTAGGCCAGCTTTATTTCGCAGAGAAGGCTCGGTAATATCATGCCAACCACAGCGAACAGTGTTAATCTGCGGGGTGTAGTTCGCCAATGTTGCGGCGTTGTACCTCGGAATCCTACTTGGCTATGCTCTTGACCCATCGGGATTCTGAGAAACACCACGGGAAGATTTTGGTCTTTTTTTATGAAGGCGATTCAGAGATACCCAGACGGCCGAAAAAAATTACGCCCACCTCCCCTCGCGGGAACCCTCGTGTGATGCGACGCTGAGGGGGGTTCAAGCGCACGCGGAGAGCAACCGTCGACCGAAAGGCCGCTGGAGAGCGGCACACAGGTTATATGCGCAGCGCGCCCGAAGGAGAGGAGACCGCGGCGAGAGAGAGTGCCGCGGCTATGACGCAACACAATCCAACACAATCCACTTTAATCCAATTCAATTCAATCCAATCCAAATCCAAATCCAATCCAAGTCAAGCCAAGCCAAGCCAATCCAATCGAATCCAATCCAATCCCCCCGCGAGAGAGTGTTCGCTATCGGAGAGGAGAGGGGGAGAGTGGCTGCGGACAACAACAGCGGACGCACGCAGGAAGGACAGGGCCGCCGACAAGAGATGCTCTCAGCATCGCATCTAATAATCCTTCCAGGCCTCTCTACTTTAGGCGCGTTAAGCTCCAGCTCTCTTGATGGCTTTTGCGGCGTACGCACTTCCCGTCTCGCCACTTTCGCGCTCACATCTGCTGGAGTAAGTTTTCCTTGAAGTATGATATCCCGTTTTTATCATGAGCAACTATCTGTATGCAAGCACGCATGGGTCAGTACTGAGCATCGCATTTTTGATCTTGGCCGATTTTGTGCAATTGATTTGTCTACAAATGCCCAGGCATAGTACGTGCAATTGTTGTACCGCTTACTTTAAAATAATCGATGAACTAAACTGAAGAAGCTGCTTGAATAGCCAATGAGCAATGTCCTGAGTAGCGTTTTAATGCGCTTTATTCGTTGCGTATACAAATGCACACATATCACCAACGCGCACTCGAATAAAAATTAAAGGCACTTTCCTCTGGCGACAACGGTGGTTCAAATGCGAAACTTTCTTCCGCCGTAAACCGAGTCGAAGCAGAGTTTAATTTCGGGAAGAATTCGTTCGTTGTTGTCCGAGTTTAAACTGTGATGCTGATGATGACCTTGAAGTGTTGCGCTCGTATCCACTCGGGGGGGGGGGGGGGGGGGGATTGGCCAGGACTAAAGTGTTGACTGTGCGCATGCGCTTGATGTTCCTTTGTGGAAACACACTGTGTAAGTTGGCTTTCCTGCAGTGCGTTTTGGGTGTAAGCATTTGGATTTTGAAGTTTGACTTTGGACTTTGAAGACATTCGCTCCCAAACAGAGAGAGCTTCGCGTTTAAACCATCTATCCCTTCGTCCACGATCATCATCAACGTCAAGGGGAGTTGGCTTTCCTGCAGTGCGTTTTGGGTGTAAGCATTTGGATTTTGAAGTTTGACTTTGGACTTTGAAGACATTCGCTCACAAACAGAGAAAGCTTCGCGTTTAAACCATCTATCCCTTCGTCCACGATCATCATCAACGTCAAGGGGAGTTGGCTTTCCTGCAGTGCGTTTGCGCGTACGGTCGCCATCAGTGAGGCCGAGGAAGCTTCCCTTTAAAACAAATTTCAGCAGCACAGAATACAAGTTGTCATGTGAGCAACCTCGACGGCGCGAATCCAAGCCCGCGCCGTAAGCTTACGAAGTGGTGGGTTCAAACCGCCGCTCCCGAGGACCCTAAACTTTAGCTCATGACTCACTGCGCATTGATTTAATGCAAATCTTTGAGTGCCCGATTGTGCGAAAAAAAAAAAAAACGGCGTTGTCGTTGTCCGGTACAGAAAATGGCCGCGGCTGTGAAGAGTAAAAAATACATAAATGTAAACCAGTTTACTTTAAAAGAAAATTGTGTGCGTTGGAGTTGCATGGGAATTGAAAGGTATCCACAGTAGGAGCCGATTGCGTTATCGCCACGCTGCATCAGCACATTGCCTGCGGCGAAAATGTGGTGGTGCCTAGCGGCGCTAACGTCACATTGCTTCGCAGGAGCACGTGACGGCACGTGAAGAGAACAGGCGCACCCCAGCCACGGAGAATTCTAATTCTGGGGAATCGATGGTGGCATTAAAATACAGCAAATACTTTCCCGTCTTCTCAGTATGCTCGCAGCCCGCTCGTTAGGGTAACGGACCCTATGGCGTCTACTTCCGCAGCACCCCCAAAATGCTCTTGCATTTCCACTCGTTAGCAATTTTAAATGTTCTTGACCGTATATTTCGCATCATCGGTTTCTTTTAAAACATACGCTTCAGCTTAGATATCTGTCTTGCTTGCTTCTCTTTGTGCATTGCTAATTGTTTGCGCCCTTACGTCTTCTTTTGTTGAAAATTTTGTTACGTAGATAGTGATGATCTTGCGAAGGCAAAGTGGACTTAACGAAACAAAAGGCACTTTATACGAAAGCCATTTCCCTTATGAGCCAATCGACTCTTCCGTTTTCTACGTGCCCGGATGATGCACCCATTGTGTTCGGGGGAGGGGGGGGGGAAGGGGGGGGGGCGTTGATAGTGACAGGCCATCGCGGACGCAAGCCTCATCCCATTGTGAACGCTCCTAACCCTTCCTGAAAAGAGGGATTCGAAAGGGGCTGATGGAAGAGTTGTCAAGGAAAGGACGCGCAACTCTTAAAAGGTTCACGGATGAAGGGGAACAAGGCCCGGGGAATCGGTTGCAGCGGGGAGCGAATCACGCGTTAAGGCAGGGCACGTTCCGCTAGCGACAGCGTCTCACTTCCCCGCGTCGCCTATGCTCGGATCCCAGGCGTCGCCGTCTTCTTTTCTCCCGCGTGGGTCCCAGCGGAGGAGAAAGGTGCCACGTCCGCGACGAACGTTCTTCACTGCGGGCCTGTCAAACGGGGGAAGCATTCGGCTCACGTTCGCCGCTCGTCTCTAGCGCGCGTTGCGGAGACCTTTCTCGTCCGCGCGTTTGGCTCGTCGCCGCGGCGCAGCCCGATCGAGTTATGTGTGGTGTATACGAGGCAGAAGGAAGGCGTCGCCTCTGGCATCGCGGATGTCACGCAGTCGTCGGCGATTGTTACCCTCGTCTGAAGCGTTCGTGGTTCGGCTTCTGCAACGACACCTTGAGTGCGTCGTGTTAAACTTTTCTCGGAGGCTACCCGTCTGCTGTGATTCGTAACAGTTAATGAGCCGAAAGAGGCGAATTGAAAAAGCCTATGTCACGCATCAAGGTATGCAGGCGGCGAGCACGCATACCTTGTTCGCCGCCTGCAAGGAATGCATGCAAGGTATTCAACCTGGTTCATGAATATGAAAGAAAATGCATTGGACGTCGAGGCAGGTTCGGCTATTAGTTTGATACGCTGATTGATACCGACTAGTAGTCGGTATCAATCAGCGAGCTTTAAAACTGCAGGTCATTATTCCTCGAAGATACGCGGAAAGGGTTAGAAAGCGATGATGACACATGCATTCAGCTACCGTCATGTTTGCAAATAAATCAACGGTGCCCTGGTCCCTATGGGGCAGCGATGTAGAAGAATATTTTCACAGCCATAAACGACGCAGGGTTCTTTAAAGGGAGCCTGTAATACTTCTTTCAACTTTTTTTCAAAATCTTACGTCCTTGCAGAACGTAGTCAACCAACAAATCCAGAACGTAGACTAGGATGTCACAATTTAGATACCTCAGCCGAAAATTACAGCTCTGTGCCCATCAGAACTCGGAAACCTGATCGAAATATTTATCTTTCTTCCCCGGTCTTGGCATTCTTCGACCACTCGAATGACGTCATTACGGTGATGTGGTGGCTATAGGCCGGATTTCCTTCAGTTGCAGCATTGGGCGTATTCGATATTCACTTTAAAAAAATCCACATCAGCAAAGCAGAAATGAAAGGCGTATCTGCTGCGACGAGCTAATCGCGCAGCGCCGCTCTGTGCTGTTCATAACAATAGATTTGACAATGTTTTCAGAGGCAAAGGAAAGAGTGAAATGTTTATCGAAAGTGTTGCAGAGCCCCTTTAAGAAATAAAGTAAGAAAACTTAAGCAATACACAAACGTCGAAGGTGTAGTCAACGAAGTGACGAGAACAGAAGATCGTCAGGGAATCG